>NW_027470337.1:0-39532 GCF_051020765.1 Lasioglossum baleicum
AAAAAACCTGCGCATGCGCATCCCACAAAACCTGCGCATGCGCATCCCACAAAACCTCGGCACGTGTTTTTACTCGACTAGCCTGCGGGATGCATCCTCTCGCACGTGTTTTTACTCGACTACCCTGCGGGATGCATCCTCTCATACGTGTTTTTGCTCGACTAGCCATGCGCATCCCAAAAAACCTGCGCATGCGCATCCCACAAAACCTGCGCATGCGCATCCCACAAAACCTGCGCATGCGCATCCCACAAAACCTCGCACGTGTTTTACTCGACTAGCCTGCGGGATGCATCCTCTCGCACGTGTTTTTACTCGACTAGCCTGCAGGATGCATCCTCTCGCACGTGTTTTTACTCGACTAGCCTGCGGGATGCATCCTCTCGCACGTGTTTTTGCTCGACTAGCCTGCGGGATGCATCCTCTCGCACGTGTTTTTGCTCGACTAGCCATGCGCATCCCAAAAAACCTGCGCATGCGCATCCCAAAAAACCTGCGCATGCGCATCCCACAAAACCTGCGCATGCGCATCCCACAAAACCTCGCACGTGTTTTTACTCGACTAGCCTGCGGGATGCATCCTCTCGCACGTGTTTTTACTCGACTAGCCTGCGGGATGCATCCTCTCGCACGTGTTTTTACTCGACTAGCCTGCGGGATGCATCCTCTCGCACGTGTTTTTACTCGACTACCCTGCGGGATGCATCCTCTCGCACGTGTTTTTGCTCGACTAGCCATGCGCATCCCAAAAAACCTGCGCATGCGCATCCACAAAACCTGCGCATGCGCATCCACAACCAACTCGCACGTGTTTTTACTCGACTAGCCTGAGGGATGCATCCTCTCGCACGTGTTTTTACTCGACTAGCCTGCGGGAAGCATCCTCTTGCACGTGTTTTTACTCGACTACCCTGCGGGATGCATCCTCTCGCACGTGTTTTTGCTCGACTAGCCTGCGGGATGCATCCTCTCGCACGTGTTTTTACTCGACTAGCCTGCGGGAAGCATCCTCTTGCACGTGTTTTTACTCGACTAGCCTGCGGGATGCATCCTCTCGCACGTGTTTTTACTCGACTAGCCTGCGGGTTGCATCCTCTCGCACGTGTTTTTACTCGACTAGCCTGCGGGAAGCATCCTCTCGCACGTGTTTTTACTCGACTAGCCTGCGGGATGCATCCTCTCGCACGTGTTTTTGCTCGACTAGCCTGCGGGATGCATCCTCTCGCACGTGTTTTTGCTCGACTAGCCTGCGGGACGCATCCTCTCGCACGTGTTTTTACTCGACTAGCCTGCGGGAAGCATCCTCTTGCACCTGTTTTTACTCGACTAGCCTGCGGGATGCATCCTCTCGCACGTGTTTTTACTCGACTAGCCTGCGGGAAGCATCCTCTTGCACGTGTTTTTACTCGACTAGCCTGCGGGATGCATCCTCTCGCACGTGTTTTTACTCGACTAGCCTGCGGGATGCATCCTCTCGCACGTGTTTTTACTCGACTAGCCTGCAGGATGCATCCTCTCGCACGTGTTTTTACTCGACTAGCCTGCGGGATGCATCCTCTCGCACGTGTTTTTACTCGACTACCCTGCGGGATGCATCCTCTCGCACGTGTTTTTGCTCGACTAGCCATGCGCATCCCAAAAAACCTGCGCATGCGCATCCCACAAAACCTGCGCATGCGCATCCCACAAAACCTCGCACGTGTTTTTACTCGACTAGCCTGCGGGATGCATCCTCTCGCACGTGTTTTTACTCGACTAGACTGCGGGATGCATCCTCTCGCACGTGTTTTTTACTCGACTAGCCTGCGGGATGCATCCTCCCGCACGTGTTTTTACTCGACTAGCCTGCGGGATACATCCTCTCGCACGTGTTTTTGCTCGACTAGCCTGCGGGATGCATCCTCTCGCACGTGTTTTTGCTCGACTAGCCTGCGGGATGCATCCTCTCGCACGTGTTTTTGCTCGACTAGCCTGCGGGACGCATCCTCTCGCACGTGTTTTTACTCGACTAGCCTGCGGGATGCATCCTCTCGCACGTGTTTTTACTCGACTAGCCTGCGGGAAGCATCCTCTCGCACGTGTTTTTACTCGACTAGCCTGCGGGAAGCATCCTCTCGCACGTGTTTTTACTCGACTAGCATGCGGGATGCATCCTCTCGCACGTGTTTTTACTCGACTAGACTGCGGGAAGCATCCTCTTGCACGTGTTTTTACTCGACTAGCCTGCGGGATGCATCCTCTCGCACCTGTTTTTACTCGACTAGCCTGCGGGATGCATCCTCTCGCACGTGTTTTTACTCGACTAGCCTGCGGGAAGCATCCTCTTGCACGTGTTTTTGCTCGACTAGCCTGCGGGATGCATCCTCTCGCACGTGTTTTTACTCGACTAGCCTGCGGGATGCATCCTCCCGCACGTGTTTTTACTCGACTAGCCTGCGGGATACATCCTCTCGCACGTGTTTTTGCTCGACTAGCCTGCGGGATGCATCCTCTCGCACGTGTTTTTGCTCGACTAGCCTGCGGGATGCATCCTCTCGCACGTGTTTTTGCTCGACTAGCCTGCGGGACGCATCCTCTCGCACGTGTTTTTACTCGACTAGCCTGCGGGATGCATCCTCTCGCACGTGTTTTTACTCGACTAGCCTGCGGGAAGCATCCTCTCGCACGTGTTTTTACTCGACTAGCCTGCGGGAAGCATCCTCTCGCACGTGTTTTTACTCGACTAGCATGCGGGATGCATCCTCTCGCACGTGTTTTTACTCGACTAGACTGCGGGAAGCATCCTCTTGCACGTGTTTTTACTCGACTAGCCTGCGGGATGCATCCTCTCGCACCTGTTTTTACTCGACTAGCCTGCGGGATGCATCCTCTCGCACGTGTTTTTACTCGACTAGCCTGCGGGAAGCATCCTCTTGCACGTGTTTTTACTCGACTAGCCTGCGGGAAGCATCCTCTCGCACGTGTTTTTACTCGACTAGCATGCGGGATGCATGATCTCGCACGTGTTTTTACTCGACTAGCCTGCGGGAAGCATCCTCTTGCACCTGTTTTTACTCGACTAGCCTGCGGGATGCATCCTCTCGCACGTGTTTTTACTCGACTAGCCTGCGGGAAGCATCCTCTTGCACGTGTTTTACTCGACTAGCCTGCGGGATGCATCCTCTCGCACGTGTTTTTACTCGACTAGCCTGCGGGATGCATCCTCTCGCACGTGTTTTTACTCGACTAGCCTGCAGGATGCATCCTCTCGCACGTGTTTTTACTCGACTAGCCTGCGGGATGCATCCTCTCGCACGTGTTTTTACTCGACTACCCTGCGGGATGCATCCTCTCGCACGTGTTTTTGCTCGACTAGCCATGCGCATCCCAAAAAACCTGCGCATGCGCATCCCACAAAACCTGCGCATGCGCATCCCACAAAACCTCGCACGTGTTTTTACTCGACTAGCCTGCGGGATGCATCCTCTCGCACGTGTTTTTACTCGACTAGACTGCGGGATGCATCCTCTCGCACGTGTTTTTACTCGACTAGCCTGCGGGATGCATCCTCTCGCACGTGTTTTTACTCGACTACCCTGCGGGATGCATCCTCTCGCACGTGTTTTTGCTCGACTAGCCATGCGCATCCCAAAAAACCTGCGCATGCGCATCCCACAAAACCTGCGCATGCGCATCCACAAAACCTCGCACGTGTTTTTACTCGACTAGCCTGCGGATGCATCCTCTCGCACGTGTTTTTACTCGACTAGCCTGCAGGATGCATCCTCTCGCACGTGTTTTTACTCGACTAGCCTGCGGATGCATCCTCTCGCACGTGTTTTTACTCGACTACCCTGCGGGATGCATCCTCTCGCACGTGTTTTTGCTCGACTAGCCATGCGCATCCCAAAAAACCTGCGCATGCGCATCCCACAAAACCTGCGCATGCGCATCCCACAAAACCTCGCACGTGTTTTTACTCGACTAGCCTGCGGGATGCATCCTCTCGCACGTGTTTTTACTCGACTAGACTGCGGGATGCATCCTCTCGCACGTGTTTTTACTCGACTAGCCTGCGGGATGCATCCTCTCGCACGTGTTTTTACTCGACTACCCTGCGGGCTGCATCCTCTCGCACGTGTTTTTGCTCGACTAGCCATGCGCATCCCAAAAAACCTGCGCATGCGCATCCCACAAAACCTGCGCATGCGCATCCCACAAAACCTCGCACGTGTTTTTACTCGACTAGCCTGCGGGATGCATCCTCTATCACGTGTTTTTACTCGACTAGCCTACGGGAAGCATCCTCTTGCACGTGTTTTTACTCGACTACCCTGCGGGATGCATCCTCTCGCACGTGTTTTTGCTCGACTAGCCATGCGCATCCCAAAAAACCTGCGCATGCGCATCCACAAAACCTGCGCATGCGCATCCCACAAAACCTCGCACGTGTTTTTACTCGACTAGCCTGCGGGATGCATCCTCTCGCACGTGTTTTTACTCGACTACCCTGCGGGATGCATCCTCTCATACGTGTTTTGCTCGACTAGCCATGCGCATCCCAAAAAACCTGCGCATGCGCATCCCACAAAACCTGCGCATGCGCATCCCACAAAACCTGCGCATGCGCATCCCACAAAACCTCGCACGTGTTTTTACTCGACTAGCCTGCGGGATGCATCCTCTCGCACGTGTTTTTACTCGACTAGCCTGCAGGATGCATCCTCTCGCACGTGTTTTTACTCGACTAGCCTGCGGGATGCATCCTCTCGCACGTGTTTTTGCTCGACTAGCCTGCGGGATGCATCCTCTCGCACGTGTTTTTGCTCGACTAGCCATGCGCATCCCAAAAAACCTGCGCATGCGCATCCCAAAAAACCTGCGCATGCGCATCCCACAAAACCTGCGCATGCGCATCCCACAAAACCTCGCACGTGTTTTTACTCGACTAGCCTGCGGGATGCATCCTCTCGCACGTGTTTTTACTCGACTAGCCTGCGGGATGCATCCTCTCGCACGTGTTTTTACTCGACTAGCCTGCGGGATGCATCCTCTCGCACGTGTTTTTACTCGACTACCCTGCGGGATGCATCCTCTCGCACGTGTTTTTGCTCGACTAGCCATGCGCATCCCAAAAAACCTGCGCATGCGCATCCCACAAAACCTGCGCATGCGCATCCCACAAAACCTCGCACGTGTTTTTACTCGACTAGCCTGAGGGATGCATCCTCTCGCACGTGTTTTTACTCGACTAGCCTGCGGGAAGCATCCTCTTGCACGTGTTTTTACTCGACTACCCTGCGGGATGCATCCTCTCGCACGTGTTTTTGCTCGACTAGCCTGCGGGATGCATCCTCTCGCACGTGTTTTTACTCGACTAGCCTGCGGGAAGCATCCTCTTGCACGTGTTTTTACTCGACTAGCCTGCGGGATGCATCCTCTCGCACGTGTTTTTACTCGACTAGCCTGCGGGTTGCATCCTCTCGCACGTGTTTTTACTCGACTAGCCTGCGGGAAGCATCCTCTCGCACGTGTTTTTACTCGACTAGCCTGCGGGATGCATCCTCTCGCACGTGTTTTTGCTCGACTAGCCTGCGGGATGCATCCTCTCGCACGTGTTTTTGCTCGACTAGCCTGCGGGACGCATCCTCTCGCACGTGTTTTTACTCGACTAGCCTGCGGGAAGCATCCTCTTGCACCTGTTTTTACTCGACTAGCCTGCGGGATGCATCCTCTCGCACGTGTTTTTACTCGACTAGCCTGCGGGAAGCATCCTCTTGCACGTGTTTTTACTCGACTAGCCTGCGGGATGCATCCTCTCGCACGTGTTTTTACTCGACTAGCCTGCGGGATGCATCCTCTCGCACGTGTTTTTACTCGACTAGCCTGCAGGATGCATCCTCTCGCACGTGTTTTTACTCGACTAGCCTGCGGGATGCATCCTCTCGCACGTGTTTTTACTCGACTACCCTGCGGGATGCATCCTCTCGCACGTGTTTTTGCTCGACTAGCCATGCGCATCCCAAAAAAACCTGCGCATGCGCATCCCACAAAACCTGCGCATGCGCATCCCACAAAACCTCGCACGTGTTTTTACTCGACTAGCCTGCGGGATGCATCCTCTCGCACGTGTTTTTACTCGACTAGACTGCGGGATGCATCCTCTCGCACGTGTTTTACTCGACTAGCCTGCGGGATGCATCCTCTCGCACGTGTTTTTACTCGACTACCCTGCGGGCTGCATCCTCTCGCACGTGTTTTTGCTCGACTAGCCATGCGCATCCCAAAAAACCTGCGCATGCGCATCCCACAAAACCTGCGCATGCGCATCCCACAAAACCTCGCACGTGTTTTTACTCGACTAGCCTGCGGGATGCATCCTCTATCACGTGTTTTTACTCGACTAGCCTACGGGAAGCATCCTCTTGCACGTGTTTTTACTCGACTACCCTGCGGGATGCATCCTCTCGCACGTGTTTTTGCTCGACTAGCCATGCGCATCCCAAAAAACCTGCGCATGCGCATCCCACAAAACCTGCGCATGCGCATCCCACAAAACCTCGCACGTGTTTTTACTCGACTAGCCTGCGGGATGCATCCTCTCGCACGTGTTTTTACTCGACTACCCTGCGGGATGCATCCTCTCATACGTGTTTTTGCTCGACTAGCCATGCGCATCCCAAAAAACCTGCGCATGCGCATCCCACAAAACCTGCGCATGCGCATCCCACAAAACCTGCGCATGCGCATCCCACAAAACCTCGCACGTGTTTTTACTCGACTAGCCTGCGGGATGCATCCTCTCGCACGTGTTTTTACTCGACTAGCCTGCAGGATGCATCCTCTCGCACGTGTTTTTACTCGACTAGCCTGCGGGATGCATCCTCTCGCACGTGTTTTTGCTCGACTAGCCTGCGGGATGCATCCTCTCGCACGTGTTTTTGCTCGACTAGCCATGCGCATCCCAAAAAACCTGCGCATGCGCATCCCAAAAAACCTGCGCATGCGCATCCACAAAACCTGCGCATGCGCATCCCACAAAACCTCGCACGTGTTTTTACTCGACTAGCCTGCGGGATGCATCCTCTCGCACGTGTTTTTACTCGACTAGCCTGCGGGATGCATCCTCTCGCACGTGTTTTTACTCGACTAGCCTGCGGGATGCATCCTCTCGCACGTGTTTTACTCGACTACCCTGCGGGATGCATCCTCTCGCACGTGTTTTTGCTCGACTAGCCATGCGCATCCCAAAAAACCTGCGCATGCGCATCCCACAAAACCTGCGCATGCGCATCCCACAAAACCTCGCACGTGTTTTTACTCGACTAGCCTGAGGGATGCATCCTCTCGCACGTGTTTTTACTCGACTAGCCTGCGGGAAGCATCCTCTTGCACGTGTTTTTACTCGACTACCCTGCGGGATGCATCCTCTCGCACGTGTTTTTGCTCGACTAGCCTGCGGGATGCATCCTCTCGCACGTGTTTTTACTCGACTAGCCTGCGGGAAGCATCCTCTTGCACGTGTTTTTACTCGACTAGCCTGCGGGATGCATCCTCTCGCACGTGTTTTTACTCGACTAGCCTGCGGGTTGCATCCTCTCGCACGTGTTTTTACTCGACTAGCCTGCGGGAAGCATCCTCTCGCACGTGTTTTTACTCGACTAGCCTGCGGGATGCATCCTCTCGCACGTGTTTTTGCTCGACTAGCCTGCGGGATGCATCCTCTCGCACGTGTTTTTGCTCGACTAGCCTGCGGGACGCATCCTCTCGCACGTGTTTTTACTCGACTAGCCTGCGGGATGCATCCTCTCGCACGTGTTTTTACTCGACTAGCCTGCGGGAAGCATCCTCTTGCACGTGTTTTTACTCGACTAGCCTGCGGGATGCATCCTCTCGCACGTGTTTTTACTCGACTAGCCTGCGGGAAGCATCCTCTCGCACGTGTTTTTACTCGACTATCCTGCGGGATGCATCCTCTCGCACGTGTTTTTACTCGACTAGCCTGCGGGTTGCATCCTCTCGCACGTGTTTTTACTCGACTAGCCTGCGGGAAGCATCCTCTCGCACGTGTTTTTACTCGACTAGCCTGCGGGAAGCATCCTCTCGCACGTGTTTTTACTCGACTAGCCTGCGGGTTGCATCCTCTCGCACGTGTTTTTACTCGACTAGCCTGCGGGAAGCATCCTCTCGCACGTGTTTTTACTCGACTAGCCTGCGGGATGCATCCTCTCGCACGTGTTTTTACTCGACTAGCCTGCGGGATGCATCCTCTCGCACGTGTTTTTGCTCGACTAGCCTGCGGGATGCATCCTCTCGCACGTGTTTTTGCTCGACTAGGCATGCGCATCCCAAAAAACCTGCGCATGCGGATCCCAAAAAACCTGCGCATGCGCATCCCACAAAACCTCGCACGTGTTTTTACTCGACTAGCGTGCGGGATGCATCCTCTCGCACGTGTTTTTACTCGACTAGACTGCAGGATGCATCCTCTCGCACGTGTTTTTACTCGACTAGCCTGCGGGATGCATCCTCCCGCACGTGTTTTTACTCGACTAGCCTGCGGGATACATCCTCTCGCACGTGTTTTTGCTCGACTAGCCTGCGGGATGCATCCTCTCGCACGTGTTTTTGCTCGACTAGCCTGCGGGATGCATCCTCTCGCACGTGTTTTTGCTCGACTAGCCTGCGGGACGCATCCTCTCGCACGTGTTTTTACTCGACTAGCCTGCGGGATGCATCCTCTCGCACGTGTTTTTACTCGACTAGCCTGCGGGAAGCATCCTCTCGCACGTGTTTTTACTCGACTAGCCTGCGGGAAGCATCCTCTCGCAAGTGTTTTTGCTCGACTAGCCATGCGCATCCCAAAAAACCTGCGCATGCGCATCCCACAAAACCTGCGCATGCGCATCCCACAAAACCTCGCACGTGTTTTTACTCGACTAGCCTGCGGGATGCATCCTCTCGCACGTGTTTTTACTCGACTAGACTGCGGGATGCATCCTCTCGCACGTGTTTTTACTCGACTAGCCTGCGGGATGCATCCTCTCGCACGTGTTTTTACTCGACTACCCTGCGGGCTGCATCCTCTCGCACGTGTTTTTGCTCGACTAGCCATGCGCATCCCAAAAAACCTGCGCATGCGCATCCCACAAAACCTGCGCATGCGCATCCCACAAAACCTCGCACGTGTTTTTACTCGACTAGCCTGCGGGATGCATCCTCTATCACGTGTTTTTACTCGACTAGCCTACGGGAAGCATCCTCTTGCACGTGTTTTTACTCGACTACCCTGCGGGATGCATCCTCTCGCACGTGTTTTTGCTCGACTAGCCATGCGCATCCCAAAAAACCTGCGCATGCGCATCCCACAAAACCTGCGCATGCGCATCCCACAAAACCTCGCACGTGTTTTTACTCGACTAGCCTGCGGGATGCATCCTCTCGCACGTGTTTTTACTCGACTACCCTGCGGGATGCATCCTCTCATACGTGTTTTTGCTCGACTAGCCACATCCCAAAAAACCTGCGCATGCGCATCCCACAAAACCTGCGCATGCGCATCCCACAAAACCTGCGCATGCGCATCCCACAAAACCTCGCACGTGTTTTTACTCGACTAGCCTGCGGGATGCATCCTCTCGCACGTGTTTTTACTCGACTAGCCTGCAGGATGCATCCTCTCGCACGTGTTTTTACTCGACTAGCCTGCGGGATGCATCCTCTCGCACGTGTTTTTGCTCGACTAGCCTGCGGGATGCATCCTCTCGCACGTGTTTTTGCTCGACTAGCCATGCGCATCCCAAAAAACCTGCGCATGCGCATCCCAAAAAACCTGCGCATGCGCATCCCACAAAACCTGCGCATGCGCATCCCACAAAACCTCGCACGTGTTTTTACTCGACTAGCCTGCGGGATGCATCCCTCTCGCACGTGTTTTTACTCGACTAGCCTGCGGGATGCATCCTCTCGCACGTGTTTTTACTCGACTAGCCTGCGGGATGCATCCTCTCGCACGTGTTTTTACTCGACTACCCTGCGGGATGCATCCTCTCGCACGTGTTTTTGCTCGACTAGCCATGCGCATCCCAAAAAACCTGCGCATGCGCATCCCACAAAACCTGCGCATGCGCATCCCACAAACCTCGCACGTGTTTTTACTCGACTAGCCTGAGGGATGCATCCTCTCGCACGTGTTTTTACTCGACTAGCCTGCGGGAAGCATCCTCTTGCACGTGTTTTTACTCGACTACCCTGCGGGATGCATCCTCTCGCACGTGTTTTTGCTCGACTAGCCTGCGGGATGCATCCTCTCGCACGTGTTTTTACTCGACTAGCCTGCGGGAAGCATCCTCTTGCACGTGTTTTTACTCGACTAGCCTGCGGATGCATCCTCTCGCACGTGTTTTTACTCGACTAGCCTGCGGGTTGCATCCTCTCGCACGTGTTTTTACTCGACTAGCCTGCGGGAAGCATCCTCTCGCACGTGTTTTTACTCGACTAGCCTGCGGGATGCATCCTCTCGCACGTGTTTTTGCTCGACTAGCCTGCGGGATGCATCCTCTCGCACGTGTTTTTGCTCGACTAGCCTGCGGGACGCATCCTATCGCACGTGTTTTTTACTCGACTAGCCTGCGGGATGCATCCTCTCGCACGTGTTTTTACTCGACTAGCCTGCGGGAAGCATCCTCTTGCACGTGTTTTTACTCGACTAGCCTGCGGGATGCATCCTCTCGCACGTGTTTTTACTCGACTAGCCTGCGGGAAGCATCCTCTCGCACGTGTTTTTACTCGACTATCCTGCGGGATGCATCCTCTCGCACGTGTTTTTACTCGACTAGCCTGCGGGTTGCATCCTCTCGCACGTGTTTTTACTCGACTAGCCTGCGGGAAGCATCCTCTCGCACGTGTTTTTACTCGACTAGCCTGCGGGAAGCATCCTCTCGCACGTGTTTTTACTCGACTAGCCTGCGGGTTGCATCCTCTCGCACGTGTTTTTACTCGACTAGCCTGCGGGAAGCATCCTCTCGCACGTGTTTTTACTCGACTAGCCTGCGGGATGCATCCTCTCGCACGTGTTTTTACTCGACTAGCCTGCGGGATGCATCCTCTCGCACGTGTTTTTGCTCGACTAGCCTGCGGGATGCATCCTCTCGCACGTGTTTTTGCTCGACTAGGCATGCGCATCCCAAAAAACCTGCGCATGCGGATCCCAAAAAACCTGCGCATGCGCATCCCACAAAACCTCGCACGTGTTTTTACTCGACTAGCGTGCGGGATGCATCCTCTCGCACGTGTTTTTACTCGACTAGACTGCAGGATGCATCCTCTCGCACGTGTTTTTACTCGACTAGCCTGCGGGATGCATCCTCCCGCACGTGTTTTTACTCGACTAGCCTGCGGGATACATCCTCTCGCACGTGTTTTTGGCTCGACTAGCCTGCGGATGCATCCTCTCGCACGTGTTTTTGCTCGACTAGCCTGCGGGATGCATCCTCTCGCACGTGTTTTTGCTCGACTAGCCTGCGGGACGCATCCTCTCGCACGTGTTTTTACTCGACTAGCCTGCGGGATGCATCCTCTCGCACGTGTTTTTACTCGACTAGCCTGCGGGAAGCATCCTCTCGCACGTGTTTTTACTCGACTAGCTGCGGAAGCATCCTCTCGCAAGTGTTTTTACTCGACTAGCATGCGGGATGCATCCTCTCGCACGTGTTTTTACTCGACTAGCCTGCGGGAAGCATCCTCTTGCACGTGTTTTTACTCGACTAGCCTGCGGGATGCATCCTCTCGCACCTGTTTTTACTCGACTAGCCTGCGGGATGCATCCTCTCGCACGTGTTTTTGCTCGACTAGCCTGCGGGATGCATCCTCTCGCACGTGTTTTTACTCGACTAGCCTGCGGGATGCATCCTCCCGCACGTGTTTTTACTCGACTAGCCTGCGGGATACATCCTCACGCACGTGTTTTTGCTGGACTAGCCTGCGGGATGCATCCTCTCGCACGTGTTTTTGCTCGACTAGCCTGCGGGATGCATCCTCTCGCACGTGTTTTTACTCGACTAGCCTGCGGAAGCATCCTCTTGCACGTGTTTTTACTCGACTAGCCTGCGGGATGCATCCTCTCGCACGTGTTTTTACTCGACTAGCCTGCGGGTTGCATCCTTTCGCACGTGTTTTTACTCGACTAGCCTGCGGGAAGCATCCTCTCGCACGTGTTTTTACTCGACTATCCTGCGGGATGCATCCTCTCGCACGTGTTTTACTCGACTAGCCTGCGGGTTGCATCCTCTCGCACGTGTTTTTTACTCGACTAGCCTGCGGGAACCATCCTCTCGCACGTGTTTTTACTCGACTAGCCTGCGGGATGCATCCTCTCGCACGTGTTTTTACTCGACTAGCCTGCGGGAAGCATCCTCTTGCACGTGTTTTTACTCGACTACCCTGCGGGATGCATCCTCTCGCACGTGTTTTTGCTCGACTAGCCATGCGCATCCCAAAAAACCTGCGTATGCGCATCCCACAAAACCTGCGCATGCGCATCCCACAAAACCTCGCACGTGTTTTTAGTCGACTAGCCTGCGGGATGCATCCTCTCGCACGTGTTTTTACTCGACTACCCTGCGGGATGCATCCTCTCGCACGTGTTTTTGCTCGACTAGCCATGCGCATCCCAAATAACCTGCGCATGCGCATCCCACAAAACCTGCGCATGCGCATCCCACAAAACCTCGTACGTGTTTTTACTCGACTAGCCTGCGGGATGCATCCTCTCGCACGTGTTTTTACTCGACTATCCTGCGGGATGCATCCTCTCGCACGTGTTTTTACTCGACTAGCCTGCGGGTTGCATCCTCTCGCACGTGTTTTTACTCGACTAGCCTGCGGGAAGCATCCTCTCGCACGTGTTTTTACTCGACTAGTCTGCGGGATGCATCCTCTCGCACGTGTTTTTGCTCGACTAGCCTGCGGGATGCATCCTCTCGCACGTGTTTTTGCTCGACTAGGCATGCGCATCCCAAAAAACCTGCGCATGCGGATCCCAAAAAACCTGCGCATGCGCATCCCACAAAACCTCGCACGTGTTTTTACTCGACTAGCCTGCGGGATGCATCCTCTCGCACGTGTTTTTACTCGACTAGCCTGCAGGATGCATCCTCTCGCACGTGTTTTTGCTCGACTAGCCTGCGGGATGCATCCTCTCGCACGTGTTTTTGCTCGACTAGCCATGCGCATCCCAAAAAACCTGCGCATGCGCATCCCAAAAAACCTGCGCATGCGCATCCCACAAAACCTGCGCATGTGCATCCCACAAAACCTCGCACGTGTTTTTACTCGACTAGCCTGCGGGATGCATCCTCTCGCACGTGTTTTTACTCGACTAGCCTGCGGGATGCATCCTCTCGCACGTGTTTTTACTCGACTAGCCTGCGGGATGCATCCTCTCGCACGTGTTTTTGCTCGACTAGCCTGCGGGATGCATCCTCTCGCACGTGTTTTTGCTCGACTAGGCATGCGCATCCCAAAAAACCTGCGCATGCGGATCCCAAAAAACCTGCGCATGCGCATCCCACAAAACCTCGCACGTGTTTTTACTCGACTAGCCTGCGGGATGCATCCTCTCGCACGTGTTTTTACTCGACTAGCTTGCGGGATGCATCCTCTCGCACGTGTTTTTGCTCGACTAGCCATGCGCATCCCACAAAACCTCGCACGTGTTTTTACTCGACTAGCCTGCGGGATGCATCCTCTTGCACGTGTTTTTGCTCGACTAGCCTGCGGGATGCATCCTCTCGCACGTGTTTTTACTCGACTAGCCTGCGGGAAGCATCCTCTTGCACGTGTTTTTACTCGACTAGCCTGCGGGATGCATCCTCTCGCACGTGTTTTTACTCGACTAGCCTACGGGATTCATCCTCTCGCACGTGTTTTTACTCGACTAGCCTGCGGGATGCATCCTCTCGCACGTGTTTTTGCTCGACTAGCCTGCGGGATGCATCCTCTCGCACGTGTTTTTGCTCGACTAGCCTGCGGGACGCATCCTCTCGCACGTGTTTTTACTCGACTAGCCTGCGGGATGCATCCTCTCGCACGTGTTTTTACTCGACTAGCCTGCGGGAAGCATCCTCTCGCACGTGTTTTTACTCGACTAGCCTGCGGGAAGCATCCTCTCGCACGTGTTTTTACTCGACTAGCATGCGGGATGCATCCTCTCGCACGTGTTTTTACTCGACTAGCCTGCGGGAAGCATCCTCTTGCACGTGTTTTTACTCGACTAGCCTGCGGGATGCATCCTCTCGCACCTGTTTTTACTCGACTAGCCTGCGGGATGCATCCTCTCGCACGTGTTTTTGCTCGACTAGCCTGCGGGATGCATCCTCTCGCACGTGTTTTTACTCGACTAGCCTGCGGGATGCATCCTCCCGCACGTGTTTTTACTCGACTAGCCTGCGGGATACATCCTCACGCACGTGTTTTTGCTGGACTAGCCTGCGGGATGCATCCTCTCGCACGTGTTTTTGCTCGACTAGCCTGCGGGATGCATCCTCTCGCACGTGTTTTTACTCGACTAGCCTGCGGGAAGCATCCTCTTGCACGTGTTTTTACTCGACTAGCCTGCGGGATGCATCCTCTCGCACGTGTTTTTACTCGACTAGCCTGCGGGTTGCATCCTTTCGCACGTGTTTTTACTCGACTAGCCTGCGGGAAGCATCCTCTCGCACGTGTTTTTACTCGACTATCCTGCGGGATGCATCCTCTCGCACGTGTTTTTACTCGACTAGCCTGCGGGTTGCATCCTCTCGCACGTGTTTTTACTCGACTAGCCTGCGGGAAGCATCCTCTCGCACGTGTTTTTACTCGACTAGCCTGCGGGATGCATCCTCTCGCACGTGTTTTTACTCGACTAGCCTGCGGGAAGCATCCTCTTGCACGTGTTTTTACTCGACTACCCTGCGGGATGCATCCTCTCGCACGTGTTTTTGCTCGACTAGCCATGCGCATCCCAAAAAACCTGCGTATGCGCATCCCACAAAACCTGCGCATGCGCATCCCACAAAACCTCGCACGTGTTTTTAGTCGACTAGCCTGCGGGATGCATCCTCTCGCACGTGTTTTTACTCGACTACCCTGCGGGATGCATCCTCTGGCACGTGTTTTTGCTCGACTAGCCATGCGCATCCCAAAAAACCTGCGCATGCGCATCCCACAAAACCTGCGCATGCGCATCCCACAAAACCTCGCACGTGTTTTTACTCGACTAGCCTGCGGGATGCATCCTCTCGCACGTGTTTTTACTCGACTAGCCTGCAGGATGCATCCTCTCGCACGTGTTTTTACTCGACTAGCCTGCGGGATGCATCCTCTCGCACGTGTTTTTACTCGACTAGCCTGCGGGAAGCATCCTCTCGCACGTGTTTTTACTCGACTATCCTGCGGGATGCATCCTCTCGCACGTGTTTTTACTCGACTAGCCTGCGGGTTGCATCCTCTCGCACGTGTTTTTACTCGACTAGCCTGCGGGAAGCATCCTCTCGCACGTGTTTTTACTCGACTAGTCTGCGGGATGCATCCTCTCGCACGTGTTTTTGCTCGACTAGCCTGCGGGATGCATCCTCTCGCACGTGTTTTTGCTCGACTAGCCATGCGCATCCCAAAAAACCTGCGCATGCGCATCCCAAAAAACCTGCGCATGCGCATCCCACAAAACCTGCGCATGTGCATCCCACAAAACCTCGCACGTGTTTTTACTCGACTAGCCTGCGGGATGCATCCTCTCGCACGTGTTTTTACTCGACTAGCCTGCGGGATGCATCCTCTCGCACGTGTTTTTACTCGACTAGCCTGCGGGATGCATCCTCTCGCACGTGTTTTTGCTCGACTAGCCTGCGGGATGCATCCTCTCGCACGTGTTTTTGCTCGACTAGGCATGCGCATCCCAAAAAACCTGCGCATGCGGATCCCAAAAAACCTGCGCATGCGCATCCCACAAAACCTCGCACGTGTTTTTACTCGACTAGCCTGCGGGATGCATCCTCTCGCACGTGTTTTTACTCGACTAGCTTGCGGGATGCATCCTCTCGCACGTGTTTTTGCTCGACTAGCCATGCGCATCCCAAAAAACCTGCGCATGCGCATCCCACAAAACCTCGCACGTGTTTTTACTCGACTAGCCTGCGGGATGCATCCTCTTGCACGTGTTTTTGCTCGACTAGCCTGCGGGATGCATCCTCTCGCACGTGTTTTTACTCGACTAGCCTGCGGGAAGCATCCTCTTGCACGTGTTTTTACTCGACTAGCCTGCGGGATGCATCCTCTCGCACGTGTTTTTACTCGACTAGCCTACGGGATTCATCCTCTCGCACGTGTTTTTACTCGACTAGCCTGCGGGATGCATCCTCTCGCACGTGTTTTTGCTCGACTAGCCTGCGGGATGCATCCTCTCGCACGTGTTTTTACTCGACTAGCCTGCGGGATGCATCCTCCCGCACGTGTTTTTACTCGACTAGCCTGCGGGATACATCCTCTCGCACGTGTTTTTGCTCGACTAGCCTGCGGGATGCATCCTCTCGCACGTGTTTTTGCTCGACTAGCCTGCGGGATGCATCCTCTCGCACGTGTTTTTGCTCGACTAGCCTGCGGGACGCATCCTCTCGCACGTGTTTTTACTCGACTAGCCTGCGGGATGCATCCTCTCGCACGTGTTTTTACTCGACTAGCCTGCGGGAAGCATCCTCTCGCACGTGTTTTTACTCGACTAGCCTGCGGGAAGCATCCTCTCGCACGTGTTTTTACTCGACTAGCATGCGGGATGCATCCTCTCGCACGTGTTTTTACTCGACTAGACTGCGGGAAGCATCCTCTTGCACGTGTTTTTACTCGACTAGCCTGCGGGATGCATCCTCTCGCACCTGTTTTTACTCGACTAGCCTGCGGGATGCATCCTCTCGCACGTGTTTTTACTCGACTAGCCTGCGGGAAGCATCCTCTTGCACGTGTTTTTACTCGACTAGCCTGCGGGAAGCATCCTCTCGCACGTGTTTTTACTCGACTAGCATGCGGGATGCATCCTCTCGCACGTGTTTTTACTCGACTAGCCTGCGGGAAGCATCCTCTTGCACGTGTTTTTACTCGACTAGCCTGCGGGATGCATCCTCTCGCACCTGTTTTTACTCGACTAGCCTGCGGGATGCATCCTCTCGCACGTGTTTTTACTCGACTAGCCTGCGGGAAGCATCCTCTTGCACGTGTTTTTACTCGACTAGCCTGCGGGATGCATCCTCTCGCACGTGTTTTTACTCGACTAGCCTGCGGGATGCATCCTCTCGCACGTGTTTTTACTCGACTAGCCTGCAGGATGCATCCTCTCGCACGTGTTTTTACTCGACTAGCCTGCGGGATGCATCCTCTCGCACGTGTTTTTACTCGACTACCCTGCGGGATGCATCCTCTCGCACGTGTTTTTGCTCGACTAGCCATGCGCATCCCAAAAAACCTGCGCATGCGCATCCCACAAAACCTGCGCATGCGCATCCCACAAAACCTCGCACGTGTTTTTACTCGACTAGCCTGCGGGATGCATCCTCTCGCACGTGTTTTTACTCGACTAGACTGCGGGATGCATCCTCTCGCACGTGTTTTTACTCGACTAGCCTGCGGGATGCATCCTCTCGCACGTGTTTTTACTCGACTACCCTGCGGGATGCATCCTCTCGCACGTGTTTTTGCTCGACTAGCCATGCGCATCCCAAAAAACCTGCGCATGCGCATCCCACAAAACCTGCGCATGCGCATCCCACAAAACCTCGCACGTGTTTTTACTCGACTAGCCTGCGGGATGCATCCTCTCGCACGTGTTTTTACTCGACTAGCCTGCAGGATGCATCCTCTCGCACGTGTTTTTACTCGACTAGCCTGCGGGATGCATCCTCTCGCACGTGTTTTTACTCGACTACCCTGCGGGATGCATCCTCTCGCACGTGTTTTTGCTCGACTAGCCATGCGCATCCCAAAAAACCTGCGCATGCGCATCCCACAAAACCTGCGCATGCGCATCCCACAAAACCTCGCACGTGTTTTTACTCGACTAGCCTGCGGGATGCATCCTCTCGCACGTGTTTTTACTCGACTAGACTGCGGGATGCATCCTCTCGCACGTGTTTTTACTCGACTAGCCTGCGGGATGCATCCTCTCGCACGTGTTTTTACTCGACTACCCTGCGGGCTGCATCCTCTCGCACGTGTTTTTGCTCGACTAGCCATGCGCATCCCAAAAAACCTGCGCATGCGCATCCCACAAAACCTGCGCATGCGCATCCCACAAAACCTCGCACGTGTTTTTACTCGACTAGCCTGCGGGATGCATCCTCTATCACGTGTTTTTACTCGACTAGCCTACGGGAAGCATCCTCTTGCACGTGTTTTTACTCGACTACCCTGCGGGATGCATCCTCTCGCACGTGTTTTTGCTCGACTAGCCATGCGCATCCCAAAAAACCTGCGCATGCGCATCCCACAAAACCTGCGCATGCGCATCCCACAAAACCTCGCACGTGTTTTTACTCGACTAGCCTGCGGGATGCATCCTCTCGCACGTGTTTTTACTCGACTACCCTGCGGGATGCATCCTCTCATACGTGTTTTTGCTCGACTAGCCATGCGCATCCCAAAAAACCTGCGCATGCGCATCCCACAAAACCTGCGCATGCGCATCCCACAAAACCTGCGCATGCGCATCCCACAAAACCTCGCACGTGTTTTTACTCGACTAGCCTGCGGGATGCATCCTCTCGCACGTGTTTTTACTCGACTAGCCTGCAGGATGCATCCTCTCGCACGTGTTTTTACTCGACTAGCCTGCGGGATGCATCCTCTCGCACGTGTTTTTGCTCGACTAGCCTGCGGGATGCATCCTCTCGCACGTGTTTTTGCTCGACTAGCCATGCGCATCCCAAAAAACCTGCGCATGCGCATCCCAAAAAACCTGCGCATGCGCATCCCACAAAACCTGCGCATGCGCATCCCACAAAACCTCGCACGTGTTTTTACTCGACTAGCCTGCGGGATGCATCCTCTCGCACGTGTTTTTACTCGACTAGCCTGCGGGATGCATCCTCTCGCACGTGTTTTTACTCGACTAGCCTGCGGGATGCATCCTCTCGCACGTGTTTTTACTCGACTACCCTGCGGGATGCATCCTCTCGCACGTGTTTTTGCTCGACTAGCCATGCGCATCCCAAAAAACCTGCGCATGCGCATCCCACAAAACCTGCGCATGCGCATCCCACAAAACCTCGCACGTGTTTTTACTCGACTAGCCTGAGGGATGCATCCTCTCGCACGTGTTTTTACTCGACTAGCCTGCGGGAAGCATCCTCTTGCACGTGTTTTTACTCGACTACCCTGCGGGATGCATCCTCTCGCACGTGTTTTTGCTCGACTAGCCTGCGGGATGCATCCTCTCGCACGTGTTTTTACTCGACTAGCCTGCGGGAAGCATCCTCTTGCACGTGTTTTTACTCGACTAGCCTGCGGGATGCATCCTCTCGCACGTGTTTTTACTCGACTAGCCTGCGGGTTGCATCCTCTCGCACGTGTTTTTACTCGACTAGCCTGCGGGAAGCATCCTCTCGCACGTGTTTTTACTCGACTAGCCTGCGGGATGCATCCTCTCGCACGTGTTTTTGCTCGACTAGCCTGCGGGATGCATCCTCTCGCACGTGTTTTTGCTCGACTAGCCTGCGGGACGCATCCTCTCGCACGTGTTTTTACTCGACTAGCCTGCGGGATGCATCCTCTCGCACGTGTTTTTACTCGACTAGCCTGCGGGAAGCATCCTCTTGCACGTGTTTTTACTCGACTAGCCTGCGGGATGCATCCTCTCGCACGTGTTTTTACTCGACTAGCCTGCGGGAAGCATCCTCTCGCACGTGTTTTTACTCGACTATCCTGCGGGATGCATCCTCTCGCACGTGTTTTTACTCGACTAGCCTGCGGGTTGCATCCACTCGCACGTGTTTTTACTCGACTAGCCTGCGGCAAGCATCCTCTCGCACGTGTTTTTACTCGACTAGCCTGCGGGAAGCATCCTCTCGCACGTGTTTTTACTCGACTAGCCTGCGGGTTGCATCCTCTCGCACGTGTTTTTACTCGACTAGCCTGCGGGAAGCATCCTCTCGCACGTGTTTTTACTCGACTAGCCTGCGGGATGCATCCTCTCGCACGTGTTTTTACTCGACTAGCCTGCGGGATGCATCCTCTCGCACGTGTTTTTGCTCGACTAGCCTGCGGGATGCATCCTCTCGCACGTGTTTTTGCTCGACTAGGCATGCGCATCCCAAAAAACCTGCGCATGCGGATCCCAAAAAACCTGCGCATGCGCATCCCACAAAACCTCGCACGTGTTTTTACTCGACTAGCCTGCGGGATGCATCCTCTCGCACGTGTTTTTACTCGACTAGCCTGCAGGATGCATCCTCTCGCACGTGTTTTTACTCGACTAGCCTGCGGGATGCATCCTCCCGCACGTGTTTTTACTCGACTAGCCTGCGGGATACATCCTCTCGCACGTGTTTTTGCTCGACTAGCCTGCGGGATGCATCCTCTCGCACGTGTTTTTGCTCGACTAGCCTGCGGGATGCATCCTCTCGCACGTGTTTTTGCTCGACTAGCCTGCGGGACGCATCCTCTCGCACGTGTTTTTACTCGACTAGCCTGCGGGATGCATCCTCTCGCACGTGTTTTTACTCGACTAGCCTGCGGGAAGCATCCTCTCGCACGTGTTTTTACTCGACTAGCCTGCGGGAAGCATCCTCTCGCAAGTGTTTTTACTCGACTAGCATGCGGGATGCATCCTCTCGCACGTGTTTTTACTCGACTAGCCTGCGGGAAGCATCCTCTTGCACGTGTTTTTACTCGACTAGCCTGCGGGATGCATCCTCTCGCACGTGTTTTTACTCGACTAGCCTGCGGGTTGCATCCTCTCGCACGTGTTTTTACTCGACTAGCCTGCGGGAAGCATCCTCTCGCACGTGTTTTTACTCGACTAGCCTGCGGGATGCATCCTCTCGCACGTGTTTTTGCTCGACTAGCCTGCGGGATGCATCCTCTCGCACGTGTTTTTGCTCGACTAGCCTGCGGGACGCATCCTCTCGCACGTGTTTTTACTCGACTAGCCTGCGGGATGCAT
This sequence comes from Lasioglossum baleicum, assembly GCF_051020765.1. Classification (NCBI taxonomy): domain Eukaryota; kingdom Metazoa; phylum Arthropoda; class Insecta; order Hymenoptera; family Halictidae; genus Lasioglossum; species Lasioglossum baleicum. Next base: position 21,164 of record NW_027470337.1, read on the forward strand.
CCTCTCGCACGTGTTTTTACTCGACTAGCCTGCGGGAAGCATCCTCTTGCACGTGTTTTTACTCGACTAGCCTGCGGGATGCATCCTCTCGCACGTGTTTTTACTCGACTAGCCTGCGGGAAGCATCCTCTCGCACGTGTTTTTACTCGACTATCCTGCGGGATGCATCCTCTCGCACGTGTTTTTACTCGACTAGCCTGCGGGTTGCATCCTCTCGCACGTGTTTTTACTCGACTAGCCTGCGGGAAGCATCCTCTCGCACGTGTTTTTACTCGACTAGCCTGCGGGAAGCATCCTCTCGCACGTGTTTTTACTCGACTAGCCTGCGGGTTGCATCCTCTCGCACGTGTTTTTACTCGACTAGCCTGCGGGAAGCATCCTCTCGCACGTGTTTTTACTCGACTAGCCTGCGGGATGCATCCTCTCGCACGTGTTTTTACTCGACTAGCCTGCGGGATGCATCCTCTCGCACGTGTTTTTGCTCGACTAGCCTGCGGGATGCATCCTCTCGCACGTGTTTTTGCTCGACTAGGCATGCGCATCCCAAAAAACCTGCGCATGCGGATCCCAAAAAACCTGCGCATGCGCATCCCACAAAACCTCGCACGTGTTTTTACTCGACTAGCCTGCGGGATGCATCCTCTCGCACGTGTTTTTACTCGACTAGCCTGCAGGATGCATCCTCTCGCACGTGTTTTTACTCGACTAGCCTGCGGGATGCATCCTCCCGCACGTGTTTTTACTCGACTAGCCTGCGGGATACATCCTCTCGCACGTGTTTTTGCTCGACTAGCCTGCGGGATGCATCCTCTCGCACGTGTTTTTGCTCGACTAGCCTGCGGGATGCATCCTCTCGCACGTGTTTTTGCTCGACTAGCCTGCGGGACGCATCCTCTCGCACGTGTTTTTACTCGACTAGCCTGCGGGATGCATCCTCTCGCACGTGTTTTTACTCGACTAGCCTGCGGGAAGCATCCTCTCGCACGTGTTTTTACTCGACTAGCCTGCGGGAAGCATCCTCTCGCAAGTGTTTTTACTCGACTAGCATGCGGGATGCATCCTCTCGCACGTGTTTTTACTCGACTAGCCTGCGGGAAGCATCCTCTTGCACGTGTTTTTACTCGACTAGCCTGCGGGATGCATCCTCTCGCACCTGTTTTTACTCGACTAGCCTGCGGGATGCATCCTCTCGCACGTGTTTTTGCTCGACTAGCCTGCGGGATGCATCCTCTCGCACGTGTTTTTACTCGACTAGCCTGCGGGATGCATCCTCCCGCACGTGTTTTTACTCGACTAGCCTGCGGGATACATCCTCACGCACGTGTTTTTGCTGGACTAGCCTGCGGGATGCATCCTCTCGCACGTGTTTTTGCTCGACTAGCCTGCGGGATGCATCCTCTCGCACGTGTTTTTACTCGACTAGCCTGCGGGAAGCATCCTCTTGCACGTGTTTTTACTCGACTAGCCTGCGGGATGCATCCTCTCGCACGTGTTTTTACTCGACTAGCCTGCGGGTTGCATCCTTTCGCACGTGTTTTTACTCGACTAGCCTGCGGGAAGCATCCTCTCGCACGTGTTTTTACTCGACTATCCTGCGGGATGCATCCTCTCGCCCGTGTTTTTACTCGACTAGCCTGCGGGTTGCATCCTCTCGCACGTGTTTTTACTCGACTAGCCTGCGGGAACCATCCTCTCGCACGTGTTTTTACTCGACTAGCCTGCGGGATGCATCCTCTCGCACGTGTTTTTACTCGACTAGCCTGCGGGAAGCATCCTCTTGCACGTGTTTTTACTCGACTACCCTGCGGGATGCATCCTCTCGCACGTGTTTTTGCTCGACTAGCCATGCGCATCCCAAAAAACCTGCGTATGCGCATCCCACAAAACCTGCGCATGCGCATCCCACAAAACCTCGCACGTGTTTTTAGTCGACTAGCCTGCGGGATGCATCCTCTCGCACGTGTTTTTACTCGACTACCCTGCGGGATGCATCCTCTCGCACGTGTTTTTGCTCGACTAGCCATGCGCATCCCAAAAAACCTGCGCATGCGCATCCCACAAAACCTGCGCATGCGCATCCCACAAAACCTCGCACGTGTTTTTACTCGACTAGCCTGCGGGATGCATCCTCTCGCACGTGTTTTTACTCGACTAGCCTGCAGGATGCATCCTCTCGCACGTGTTTTTACTCGACTAGCCTGCGGGATGCATCCTCTCGCACGTGTTTTTACTCGACTAGCCTGCGGGAAGCATCCTCTCGCACGTGTTTTTACTCGACTATCCTGCGGGATGCATCCTCTCGCACGTGTTTTTACTCGACTAGCCTGCGGGTTGCATCCTCTCGCACGTGTTTTTACTCGACTAGCCTGCGGGAAGCATCCTCTCGCACGTGTTTTTACTCGACTAGTCTGCGGGATGCATCCTCTCGCACGTGTTTTTGCTCGACTAGCCTGCGGGATGCATCCTCTCGCACGTGTTTTTGCTCGACTAGGCATGCGCATCCCAAAAAACCTGCGCATGCGGATCCCAAAAAACCTGCGCATGCGCATCCCACAAAACCTCGCACGTGTTTTTACTCGACTAGCCTGCGGGATGCATCCTCTCGCACGTGTTTTTACTCGACTAGCCTGCAGGATGCATCCTCTCGCACGTGTTTTTGCTCGACTAGCCTGCGGGATGCATCCTCTCGCACGTGTTTTTGCTCGACTAGCCATGCGCATCCCAAAAAACCTGCGCATGCGCATCCCACAAAACCTGCGCATGCGCATCCCACAAAACCTGCGCATGCGCATCCCACAAAACCTCGCACGTGTTTTTACTCGACTAGCCTGCGGGATGCATCCTCTCGCACGTGTTTTTACTCGACTAGCCTGCAGGATGCATCCTCTCGCACGTGTTTTTGCTCGACTAGCCTGCGGGATGCATCCTCTCGCACGTGTTTTTGCTCGACTAGGCATGCGCATCCCAAAAAACCTGCGCATGCGGATCCCAAAAAACCTGCGCATGCGCATCCCACAAAACCTCGCACGTGTTTTTACTCGACTAGCCTGCGGGATGCATCCTCTCGCACGTGTTTTTACTCGACTAGCCTGCGGGATGCATCCTCTCGCACGTGTTTTTACTCGACTACCCTGCGGGATGCATCCTCTCATACGTGTTTTTGCTCGACTAGCCATGCGCATCCCAAAAAACCTGCGCATGCGCATCCCACAAAACCTGCGCATGCGCATCCCACAAAACCTGCGCATGCGCATCCCACAAAACCTCGCACGTGTTTTTACTCGACTAGCCTGCGGGATGCATCCTCTCGCACGTGTTTTTACTCGACTAGCCTGCAGGATGCATCCTCTCGCACGTGTTTTTACTCGACTAGCCTGCGGGATGCATCCTCTCGCACGTGTTTTTGCTCGACTAGCCTGCGGGATGCATCCTCTCGCACGTGTTTTTGCTCGACTAGCCATGCGCATCCCAAAAAACCTGCGCATGCGCATCCCAAAAAACCTGCGCATGCGCATCCCACAAAACCTGCGCATGCGCATCCCACAAAACCTCGCACGTGTTTTTACTCGACTAGCCTGCGGGATGCATCCTCTCGCACGTGTTTTTACTCGACTAGCCTGCGGGATGCATCCTCTCGCACGTGTTTTTACTCGACTAGCCTGCGGGATGCATCCTCTCGCACGTGTTTTTACTCGACTACCCTGCGGGATGCATCCTCTCGCACGTGTTTTTGCTCGACTAGCCATGCGCATCCCAAAAAACCTGCGCATGCGCATCCCACAAAACCTGCGCATGCGCATCCCACAAAACCTCGCACGTGTTTTTACTCGACTAGCCTGAGGGATGCATCCTCTCGCACGTGTTTTTACTCGACTAGCCTGCGGGAAGCATCCTCTTGCACGTGTTTTTACTCGACTACCCTGCGGGATGCATCCTCTCGCACGTGTTTTTGCTCGACTAGCCATGCGCATCCCAAAAAACCTGCGCATGCGCATCCCACAAAACCTGCGCATGCGCATCCCACAAAACCTCGCACGTGTTTTTACTCGACTAGCCTGCGGGATGCATCCTCTCGCACGTGTTTTTACTCGACTAGCCTGCGGGATGCATCCTCTCGCACGTGTTTTTACTCGACTAGCCTGCGGGATGCATCCTCTCGCACGTGTTTTTACTCGACTACCCTGCGGGATGCATCCTCTCGCACGTGTTTTTGCTCGACTAGCCATGCGCATCCCAAAAAACCTGCGCATGCGCATCCCACAAAACCTGCGCATGCGCATCCCACAAAACCTCGCACGTGTTTTTACTCGACTAGCCTGAGGGATGCATCCTCTCGCACGTGTTTTTACTCGACTAGCCTGCGGGAAGCATCCTCTTGCACGTGTTTTTACTCGACTACCCTGCGGGATGCATCCTCCCGCACGTGTTTTTACTCGACTAGCCTGCGGGATACATCCTCTCGCACGTGTTTTTGCTCGACTAGCCTGCGGGATGCATCCTCTCGCACGTGTTTTTGCTCGACTAGCCTGCGGGATGCATCCTCTCGCACGTGTTTTTGCTCGACTAGCCTGCGGGACGCATCCTCTCGCACTTGTTTTTACTCGACTAGCCTGCGGGATGCATCCTCTCGCACGTGTTTTTACTCGACTAGCCTGCGGGAAGCATCCTCTCGCACGTGTTTTTACTCGACTAGCCTGCGGGAAGCATCCTCTTGCACGTGTTTTTACTCGACTAGCCTGCGGGATGCATCCTCTCGCACCTGTTTTTACTCGACTAGCCTGCGGGATGCATCCTCTCGCACGTGTTTTTGCTCGACTAGCCTGCGGGATGCATCCTCTCGCACGTGTTTTTACTCGACTAGCCTGCGGGATGCATCCTCCCGCACGTGTTTTTACTCGACTAGCCTGCGGGATACATCCTCACGCACGTGTTTTTGCTGGACTAGCCTGCGGGATGCATCCTCTCGCACGTGTTTTTGCTCGACTAGCCTGCGGGATGCATCCTCTCGCACGTGTTTTTACTCGACTAGCCTGCGGGAAGCATCCTCTTGCACGTGTTTTTACTCGACTAGCCTGCGGGATGCATCCTCTCGCACGTGTTTTTACTCGACTAGCCTGCGGGTTGCATCCTTTCGCACGTGTTTTTACTCGACTAGCCTGCGGGAAGCATCCTCTCGCACGTGTTTTTACTCGACTATCCTGCGGGATGCATCCTCTCGCACGTGTTTTTACTCGACTAGCCTGCGGGTTGCATCCTCTCGCACGTGTTTTTACTCGACTAGCCTGCGGGAAGCATCCTCTCGCACGTGTTTTTACTCGACTAGCCTGCGGGATGCATCCTCTCGCACGTGTTTTTACTCGACTAGCCTGCGGGAAGCATCCTCTTGCACGTGTTTTTACTCGACTACCCTGCGGGATGCATCCTCTCGCACGTGTTTTTGCTCGACTAGCCATGCGCATCCCAAAAAACCTGCGTATGCGCATCCCACAAAACCTGCGCATGCGCATCCCACAAAACCTCGCACGTGTTTTTAGTCGACTAGCCTGCGGGATGCATCCTCTCGCACGTGTTTTTACTCGACTACCCTGCGGGATGCATCCTCTGGCACGTGTTTTTGCTCGACTAGCCATGCGCATCCCAAAAAACCTGCGCATGCGCATCCCACAAAACCTGCGCATGCGCATCCCACAAAACCTCGCACGTGTTTTTACTCGACTAGCCTGCGGGATGCATCCTCTCGCACGTGTTTTTACTCGACTAGCCTGCAGGATGCATCCTCTCGCACGTGTTTTTACTCGACTAGCCTGCGGGATGCATCCTCTCGCACGTGTTTTTACTCGACTAGCCTGCGGGAAGCATCCTCTCGCACGTGTTTTTACTCGACTATCCTGCGGGATGCATCCTCTCGCACGTGTTTTTACTCGACTAGCCTGCGGGTTGCATCCTCTCGCACGTGTTTTTACTCGACTAGCCTGCGGGAAGCATCCTCTCGCACGTGTTTTTACTCGACTAGTCTGCGGGATGCATCCTCTCGCACGTGTTTTTGCTCGACTAGCCTGCGGGATGCATCCTCTCGCACGTGTTTTTGCTCGACTAGCCATGCGCATCCCAAAAAACCTGCGCATGCGCATCCCAAAAAACCTGCGCATGCGCATCCCACAAAACCTGCGCATGTGCATCCCACAAAACCTCGCACGTGTTTTTACTCGACTAGCCTGCGGGATGCATCCTCTCGCACGTGTTTTTACTCGACTAGCCTGCGGGATGCATCCTCTCGCACGTGTTTTTACTCGACTAGCCTGCGGGATGCATCCTCTCGCACGTGTTTTTGCTCGACTAGCCTGCGGGATGCATCCTCTCGCACGTGTTTTTGCTCGACTAGGCATGCGCATCCCAAAAAACCTGCGCATGCGGATCCCAAAAAACCTGCGCATGCGCATCCCACAAAACCTCGCACGTGTTTTTACTCGACTAGCCTGCGGGATGCATCCTCTCGCACGTGTTTTTACTCGACTAGCTTGCGGGATGCATCCTCTCGCACGTGTTTTTGCTCGACTAGCCATGCGCATCCCAAAAAACCTGCGCATGCGCATCCCACAAAACCTCGCACGTGTTTTTACTCGACTAGCCTGCGGGATGCATCCTCTTGCACGTGTTTTTGCTCGACTAGCCTGCGGGATGCATCCTCTCGCACGTGTTTTTACTCGACTAGCCTGCGGGAAGCATCCTCTTGCACGTGTTTTTACTCGACTAGCCTGCGGGATGCATCCTCTCGCACGTGTTTTTACTCGACTAGCCTACGGGATTCATCCTCTCGCACGTGTTTTTACTCGACTAGCCTGCGGGATGCATCCTCTCGCACGTGTTTTTGCTCGACTAGCCTGCGGGATGCATCCTCTCGCACGTGTTTTTACTCGACTAGCCTGCGGGATGCATCCTCCCGCACGTGTTTTTACTCGACTAGCCTGCGGGATACATCCTCTCGCACGTGTTTTTGCTCGACTAGCCTGCGGGATGCATCCTCTCGCACGTGTTTTTGCTCGACTAGCCTGCGGGATGCATCCTCTCGCACGTGTTTTTGCTCGACTAGCCTGCGGGACGCATCCTCTCGCACGTGTTTTTACTCGACTAGCCTGCGGGATGCATCCTCTCGCACGTGTTTTTACTCGACTAGCCTGCGGGAAGCATCCTCTCGCACGTGTTTTTACTCGACTAGCCTGCGGGAAGCATCCTCTCGCACGTGTTTTTACTCGACTAGCATGCGGGATGCATCCTCTCGCACGTGTTTTTACTCGACTAGACTGCGGGAAGCATCCTCTTGCACGTGTTTTTACTCGACTAGCCTGCGGGATGCATCCTCTCGCACCTGTTTTTACTCGACTAGCCTGCGGGATGCATCCTCTCGCACGTGTTTTTACTCGACTAGCCTGCGGGAAGCATCCTCTTGCACGTGTTTTTACTCGACTAGCCTGCGGGAAGCATCCTCTCGCACGTGTTTTTACTCGACTAGCATGCGGGATGCATCCTCTCGCACGTGTTTTTACTCGACTAGCCTGCGGGAAGCATCCTCTTGCACGTGTTTTTACTCGACTAGCCTGCGGGATGCATCCTCTCGCACCTGTTTTTACTCGACTAGCCTGCGGGATGCATCCTCTCGCACGTGTTTTTACTCGACTAGCCTGCGGGAAGCATCCTCTTGCACGTGTTTTTACTCGACTAGCCTGCGGGATGCATCCTCTCGCACGTGTTTTTACTCGACTAGCCTGCGGGATGCATCCTCTCGCACGTGTTTTTACTCGACTAGCCTGCAGGATGCATCCTCTCGCACGTGTTTTTACTCGACTAGCCTGCGGGATGCATCCTCTCGCACGTGTTTTTACTCGACTACCCTGCGGGATGCATCCTCTCGCACGTGTTTTTGCTCGACTAGCCATGCGCATCCCAAAAAACCTGCGCATGCGCATCCCACAAAACCTGCGCATGCGCATCCCACAAAACCTCGCACGTGTTTTTACTCGACTAGCCTGCGGGATGCATCCTCTCGCACGTGTTTTTACTCGACTAGACTGCGGGATGCATCCTCTCGCACGTGTTTTTACTCGACTAGCCTGCGGGATGCATCCTCTCGCACGTGTTTTTACTCGACTACCCTGCGGGATGCATCCTCTCGCACGTGTTTTTGCTCGACTAGCCATGCGCATCCCAAAAAACCTGCGCATGCGCATCCCACAAAACCTGCGCATGCGCATCCCACAAAACCTCGCACGTGTTTTTACTCGACTAGCCTGCGGGATGCATCCTCTCGCACGTGTTTTTACTCGACTAGCCTGCAGGATGCATCCTCTCGCACGTGTTTTTACTCGACTAGCCTGCGGGATGCATCCTCTCGCACGTGTTTTTACTCGACTACCCTGCGGGATGCATCCTCTCGCACGTGTTTTTGCTCGACTAGCCATGCGCATCCCAAAAAACCTGCGCATGCGCATCCCACAAAACCTGCGCATGCGCATCCCACAAAACCTCGCACGTGTTTTTACTCGACTAGCCTGCGGGATGCATCCTCTCGCACGTGTTTTTACTCGACTAGACTGCGGGATGCATCCTCTCGCACGTGTTTTTACTCGACTAGCCTGCGGGATGCATCCTCTCGCACGTGTTTTTACTCGACTACCCTGCGGGCTGCATCCTCTCGCACGTGTTTTTGCTCGACTAGCCATGCGCATCCCAAAAAACCTGCGCATGCGCATCCCACAAAAGCTGCGCATGCGCATCCCACAAAACCTCGCACGTGTTTTTACTCGACTAGCCTGCGGGATGCATCCTCTATCACGTGTTTTTACTCGACTAGCCTACGGGAAGCATCCTCTTGCACGTGTTTTTACTCGACTACCCTGCGGGATGCATCCTCTCGCACGTGTTTTTGCTCGACTAGCCATGCGCATCCCAAAAAACCTGCGCATGCGCATCCCACAAAACCTGCGCATGCGCATCCCACAAAACCTCGCACGTGTTTTTACTCGACTAGCCTGCGGGATGCATCCTCTCGCACGTGTTTTTACTCGACTACCCTGCGGGATGCATCCTCTCATACGTGTTTTTGCTCGACTAGCCATGCGCATCCCAAAAAACCTGCGCATGCGCATCCCACAAAACCTGCGCATGCGCATCCCACAAAACCTGCGCATGCGCATCCCACAAAACCTCGCACGTGTTTTTACTCGACTAGCCTGCGGGATGCATCCTCTCGCACGTGTTTTTACTCGACTAGACTGCGGGATGCATCCTCTCGCACGTGTTTTTACTCGACTAGCCTGCGGGATGCATCCTCTCGCACGTGTTTTTACTCGACTACCCTGCGGGCTGCATCCTCTCGCACGTGTTTTTGCTCGACTAGCCATGCGCATCCCAAAAAACCTGCGCATGCGCATCCCACAAAACCTGCGCATGCGCATCCCACAAAACCTCGCACGTGTTTTTACTCGACTAGCCTGCGGGATGCATCCTCTCGCACGTGTTTTTACTCGACTAGCCTACGGGAAGCATCCTCTTGCACGTGTTTTTACTCGACTACCCTGCGGGATGCATCCTCTCGCACGTGTTTTTGCTCGACTAGCCATGCGCATCCCAAAAACCTGCGCATGCGCATCCCACAAAACCTGCGCATGCGCATCCCACAAAACCTCGCACGTGTTTTTACTCGACTAGCCTGCGGGATGCATCCTCTCGCACGTGTTTTTACTCGACTACCCTGCGGGATGCATCCTCTCATACGTGTTTTTGCTCGACTAGCCATGCGCATCCCAAAAAACCTGCGCATGCGCATCCCACAAAACCTGCGCATGCGCATCCCACAAAACCTCGCACGTGTTTTTACTCGACTAGCCTGCGGGATGCATCCTCTCGCACGTGTTTTTACTCGACTAGCCTGCAGGATGCATCCTCTCGCACGTGTTTTTACTCGACTAGCCTGCGGGATGCATCCTCTCGCACGTGTTTTTGCTCGACTAGCCTGCGGGATGCATCCTCTCGCACGTGTTTTTGCTCGACTAGCCATGCGCATCCCAAAAAACCTGCGCATGCGCATCCCAAAAAACCTGCGCATGCGCATCCCACAAAACCTGCGCATGCGCATCCCACAAAACCTCGCACGTGTTTTTACTCGACTAGCCTGCGGGATGCATCCTCTCGCACGTGTTTTTACTCGACTAGCCTGCGGGATGCATCCTCTCGCACGTGTTTTTACTCGACTAGCCTGCGGGATGCATCCTCTCGCACGTGTTTTTACTCGACTACCCTGCGGGATGCATCCTCTCGCACGTGTTTTTGCTCGACTAGCCATGCGCATCCCAAAAAACCTGCGCATGCGCATCCCACAAAACCTGCGCATGCGCATCCCACAAAACCTCGCACGTGTTTTTACTCGACTAGCCTGAGGGATGCATCCTCTCGCACGTGTTTTTACTCGACTAGCCTGCGGGAAGCATCCTCTTGCACGTGTTTTTACTCGACTACCCTGCGGGATGCATCCTCTCGCACGTGTTTTTGCTCGACTAGCCATGCGCATCCCAAAAAACCTGCGCATGCGCATCCCACAAAACCTGCGCATGCGCATCCCACAAAACCTCGCACGTGTTTTTACTCGACTAGCCTGCGGGATGCATCCTCTCGCACGTGTTTTTACTCGACTAGCCTGCGGGATGCATCCTCTCGCACGTGTTTTTACTCGACTAGCCTGCGGGATGCATCCTCTCGCACGTGTTTTTACTCGACTACCCTGCGGGATGCATCCTCTCGCACGTGTTTTTGCTCGACTAGCCATGCGCATCCCAAAAAACCTGCGCATGCGCATCCCACAAAACCTGCGCATGCGCATCCCACAAAACCTCGCACGTGTTTTTACTCGACTAGCCTGAGGGATGCATCCTCTCGCACGTGTTTTTACTCGACTAGCCTGCGGGAAGCATCCTCTTGCACGTGTTTTTACTCGACTACCCTGCGGGATGCATCCTCCCGCACGTGTTTTTACTCGACTAGCCTGCGGGATACATCCTCTCGCACGTGTTTTTGCTCGACTAGCCTGCGGGATGCATCCTCTCGCACGTGTTTTTGCTCGACTAGCCTGCGGGATGCATCCTCTCGCACGTGTTTTTGCTCGACTAGCCTGCGGGACGCATCCTCTCGCACGTGTTTTTACTCGACTAGCCTGCGGGATGCATCCTCTCGCACGTGTTTTTACTCGACTAGCCTGCGGGAAGCATCCTCTCGCACGTGTTTTTACTCGACTAGCCTGCGGGAAGCATCCTCTCGCACGTGTTTTTACTCGACTAGCATGCGGGATGCATCCTCTCGCACGTGTTTTTACTCGACTAGCCTGCGGGAAGCATCCTCTTGCACGTGTTTTTACTCGACTAGCCTGCGGGATGCATCCTCTCGCACCTGTTTTTACTCGACTAGCCTGCGGGATGCATCCTCTCGCACGTGTTTTTGCTCGACTAGCCTGCGGGATGCATCCTCTCGCACGTGTTTTTACTCGACTAGCCTGCGGGATGCATCCTCCCGCACGTGTTTTTACTCGACTAGCCTGCGGGATACATCCTCACGCACGTGTTTTTGCTGGACTAGCCTGCGGGATGCATCCTCTCGCACGTGTTTTTGCTCGACTAGCCTGCGGGATGCATCCTCTCGCACGTGTTTTTACTCGACTAGCCTGCGGGAAGCATCCTCTTGCACGTGTTTTTACTCGACTAGCCTGCGGGATGCATCCTCTCGCACGTGTTTTTACTCGACTAGCCTGCGGGTTGCATCCTTTCGCACGTGTTTTTACTCGACTAGCCTGCGGGAAGCATCCTCTCGCACGTGTTTTTACTCGACTATCCTGCGGGATGCATCCTCTCGCACGTGTTTTTACTCGACTAGCCTGCGGGTTGCATCCTCTCGCACGTGTTTTTACTCGACTAGCCTGCGGGAAGCATCCTCTCGCACGTGTTTTTACTCGACTAGCCTGCGGGATGCATCCTCTCGCACGTGTTTTTACTCGACTAGCCTGCGGGAAGCATCCTCTTGCACGTGTTTTTACTCGACTACCCTGCGGGATGCATCCTCTCGCACGTGTTTTTGCTCGACTAGCCATGCGCATCCCAAAAAACCTGCGTATGCGCATCCCACAAAACCTGCGCATGCGCATCCCACAAAACCTCGCACGTGTTTTTAGTCGACTAGCCTGCGGGATGCATCCTCTCGCACGTGTTTTTACTCGACTACCCTGCGGGATGCATCCTCTGGCACGTGTTTTTGCTCGACTAGCCATGCGCATCCCAAAAAACCTGCGCATGCGCATCCCACAAAACCTGCGCATGCGCATCCCACAAAACCTCGCACGTGTTTTTACTCGACTAGCCTGCGGGATGCATCCTCTCGCACGTGTTTTTACTCGACTAGCCTGCAGGATGCATCCTCTCGCACGTGTTTTTACTCGACTAGCCTGCGGGATGCATCCTCTCGCACGTGTTTTTACTCGACTAGCCTGCGGGAAGCATCCTCTCGCACGTGTTTTTACTCGACTATCCTGCGGGATGCATCCTCTCGCACGTGTTTTTACTCGACTAGCCTGCGGGTTGCATCCTCTCGCACGTGTTTTTACTCGACTAGCCTGCGGGAAGCATCCTCTCGCACGTGTTTTTACTCGACTAGTCTGCGGGATGCATCCTCTCGCACGTGTTTTTGCTCGACTAGCCTGCGGGATGCATCCTCTCGCACGTGTTTTTGCTCGACTAGCCATGCGCATCCCAAAAAACCTGCGCATGCGCATCCCAAAAAACCTGCGCATGCGCATCCCACAAAACCTGCGCATGTGCATCCCACAAAACCTCGCACGTGTTTTTACTCGACTAGCCTGCGGGATGCATCCTCTCGCACGTGTTTTTACTCGACTAGCCTGCGGGATGCATCCTCTCGCACGTGTTTTTACTCGACTAGCCTGCGGGATGCATCCTCTCGCACGTGTTTTTGCTCGACTAGCCTGCGGGATGCATCCTCTCGCACGTGTTTTTGCTCGACTAGGCATGCGCATCCCAAAAAACCTGCGCATGCGGATCCCAAAAAACCTGCGCATGCGCATCCCACAAAACCTCGCACGTGTTTTTACTCGACTAGCCTGCGGGATGCATCCTCTCGCACGTGTTTTTACTCGACTAGCTTGCGGGATGCATCCTCTCGCACGTGTTTTTGCTCGACTAGCCATGCGCATCCCAAAAAACCTGCGCATGCGCATCCCACAAAACCTCGCACGTGTTTTTACTCGACTAGCCTGCGGGATGCATCCTCTTGCACGTGTTTTTGCTCGACTAGCCTGCGGGATGCATCCTCTCGCACGTGTTTTTACTCGACTAGCCTGCGGGAAGCATCCTCTTGCACGTGTTTTTACTCGACTAGCCTGCGGGATGCATCCTCTCGCACGTGTTTTTACTCGACTAGCCTACGGGATTCATCCTCTCGCACGTGTTTTTACTCGACTAGCCTGCGGGATGCATCCTCTCGCACGTGTTTTTGCTCGACTAGCCTGCGGGATGCATCCTCTCGCACGTGTTTTTACTCGACTAGCCTGCGGGATGCATCCTCCCGCACGTGTTTTTACTCGACTAGCCTGCGGGATACATCCTCTCGCACGTGTTTTTGCTCGACTAGCCTGCGGGATGCATCCTCTCGCACGTGTTTTTGCTCGACTAGCCTGCGGGATGCATCCTCTCGCACGTGTTTTTGCTCGACTAGCCTGCGGGACGCATCCTCTCGCACGTGTTTTTACTCGACTAGCCTGCGGGATGCATCCTCTCGCACGTGTTTTTACTCGACTAGCCTGCGGGAAGCATCCTCTCGCACGTGTTTTTACTCGACTAGCCTGCGGGAAGCATCCTCTCGCACGTGTTTTTACTCGACTAGCATGCGGGATGCATCCTCTCGCACGTGTTTTTACTCGACTAGACTGCGGGAAGCATCCTCTTGCACGTGTTTTTACTCGACTAGCCTGCGGGATGCATCCTCTCGCACCTGTTTTTACTCGACTAGCCTGCGGGATGCATCCTCTCGCACGTGTTTTTACTCGACTAGCCTGCGGGAAGCATCCTCTTGCACGTGTTTTTACTCGACTAGCCTGCGGGAAGCATCCTCTCGCACGTGTTTTTACTCGACTAGCATGCGGGATGCATGATCTCGCACGTGTTTTTACTCGACTAGCCTGCGGGAAGCATCCTCTTGCACCTGTTTTTACTCGACTAGCCTGCGGGATGCATCCTCTCGCACGTGTTTTTACTCGACTAGCCTGCGGGAAGCATCCTCTTGCACGTGTTTTTACTCGACTAGCCTGCGGGATGCATCCTCTCGCACGTGTTTTTACTCGACTAGCCTGCGGGATGCATCCTCTCGCACGTGTTTTTACTCGACTAGCCTGCAGGATGCATCCTCTCGCACGTGTTTTTACTCGACTAGCCTGCGGGATGCATCCTCTCGCACGTGTTTTTACTCGACTACCCTGCGGGATGCATCCTCTCGCACGTGTTTTTGCTCGACTAGCCATGCGCATCCCAAAAAACCTGCGCATGCGCATCCCACAAAACCTGCGCATGCGCATCCCACAAAACCTCGCACGTGTTTTTACTCGACTAGCCTGCGGGATGCATCCTCTCGCACGTGTTTTTACTCGACTAGACTGCGGGATGCATCCTCTCGCACGTGTTTTTACTCGACTAGCCTGCGGGATGCATCCTCTCGCACGTGTTTTTACTCGACTACCCTGCGGGATGCATCCTCTCGCACGTGTTTTTGCTCGACTAGCCATGCGCATCCCAAAAAACCTGCGCATGCGCATCCCACAAAACCTGCGCATGCGCATCCCACAAAACCTCGCACGTGTTTTTACTCGACTAGCCTGCGGGATGCATCCTCTCGCACGTGTTTTTACTCGACTAGCCTGCAGGATGCATCCTCTCGCACGTGTTTTTACTCGACTAGCCTGCGGGATGCATCCTCTCGCACGTGTTTTTACTCGACTACCCTGCGGGATGCATCCTCTCGCACGTGTTTTTGCTCGACTAGCCATGCGCATCCCAAAAAACCTGCGCATGCGCATCCCACAAAACCTGCGCATGCGCATCCCACAAAACCTCGCACGTGTTTTTACTCGACTAGCCTGCGGGATGCATCCTCTCGCACGTGTTTTTACTCGACTAGACTGCGGGATGCATCCTCTCGCACGTGTTTTTACTCGACTAGCCTGCGGGATGCATCCTCTCGCACGTGTTTTTACTCGACTACCCTGCGGGCTGCATCCTCTCGCACGTGTTTTTGCTCGACTAGCCATGCGCATCCCAAAAAACCTGCGCATGCGCATCCCACAAAACCTGCGCATGCGCATCCCACAAAACCTCGCACGTGTTTTTACTCGACTAGCCTGCGGGATGCATCCTCTATCACGTGTTTTTACTCGACTAGCCTACGGGAAGCATCCTCTTGCACGTGTTTTTACTCGACTACCCTGCGGGATGCATCCTCTCGCACGTGTTTTTGCTCGACTAGCCATGCGCATCCCAAAAAACCTGCGCATGCGCATCCCACAAAACCTGCGCATGCGCATCCCACAAAACCTCGCACGTGTTTTTACTCGACTAGCCTGCGGGATGCATCCTCTCGCACGTGTTTTTACTCGACTACCCTGCGGGATGCATCCTCTCATACGTGTTTTTGCTCGACTAGCCATGCGCATCCCAAAAAACCTGCGCATGCGCATCCCACAAAACCTGCGCATGCGCATCCCACAAAACCTGCGCATGCGCATCCCACAAAACCTCGCACGTGTTTTTACTCGACTAGCCTGCGGGATGCATCCTCTCGCACGTGTTTTTACTCGACTAGCCTGCAGGATGCATCCTCTCGCACGTGTTTTTACTCGACTAGCCTGCGGGATGCATCCTCTCGCACGTGTTTTTGCTCGACTAGCCTGCGGGAAGCATCCTCTCGCACGTGTTTTTACTCGACTAGCCTGCGGGATGCATCCTCTCGCACGTGTTTTTGCTCGACTAGCCTGCGGGATGCATCCTCTCGCACGTGTTTTTGCTCGACTACCCTGCGGGATGCATCCTCTCGCACGTGTTTTTGCTCGACTAGCCATGCGCATCCCAAAAAACCTGCGCATGCGCATCCCACAAAACCTGCGCATGCGCATCCCACAAAACCTCGCACGTGTTTTTGCTCGACTAGCCTGCGGGAAGCATCCTCTCGCACGTGTTTTTACTCGACTAGCCTGCGGGATGCATCCTCTCGCACGTGTTTTTACTCGACTAGCCTGCGGGAAGCATCCTCTCGCACGTGTTTTTACTCGACTATCCTGCGGGATGCATCCTCTCGCACGTGTTTTTACTCGACTAGCCTGCGGGTTGCATCCTCTCGCACGTGTTTTTACTCGACTAGCCTGCGGGAAGCATCCTCTCGCACGTGTTTTTACTCGACTAGCCTGCGGGAAGCATCCTCTCGCACGTGTTTTTACTCGACTAGCCTGCGGGTTGCATCCTCTCGCACGTGTTTTTACTCGACTAGCCTGCGGGAAGCATCCTCTCGCACGTGTTTTTACTCGACTAGCCTGCGGGATGCATCCTCTCGCACGTGTTTTTGCTCAACTAGCCTGCGGGATGCATCCTCTCGCACGTGTTTTTGCTCGACTAGGCATGCGCATCCCAAAAAACCTGCGCATGCGGATCCCAAAAAACCTGCGCATGCGCATCCCACAAAACCTCGCACGTGTTTTTACTCGACTAGCCTGCGGGATGCATCCTCTCGCACGTGTTTTTACTCGACTAGACTGCAGGATGCATCCTCTCGCACGTGTTTTTACTCGACTAGCCTGCGGGATGCATCCTCCCGCACGTGTTTTTACTCGACTAGCCTGCGGGATACATCCTCTCGCACGTGTTTTTGCTCGACTAGCCTGCGGGATGCATCCTCTCGCACGTGTTTTTGCTCGACTAGCCTGCGGGATGCATCCTCTCGCACGTGTTTTTGCTCGACTAGCCTGCGGGACGCATCCTCTCGCACGTGTTTTTACTCGACTAGCCTGCGGGATGCATCCTCTCGCACGTGTTTTTACTCGACTAGCCTGCGGGAAGCATCCTCTCGCACGTGTTTTTACTCGACTAGCCTGCGGGAAGCATCCTCTCGCAAGTGTTTTTACTCGACTAGCATGCGGGATGCATCCTCTCGCACGTGTTTTTACTCGACTAGCCTGCGGGAAGCATCCTCTTGCACGTGTTTTTACTCGACTAGCCTGCGGGATGCATCCTCTCGCACCTGTTTTTACTCGACTAGCCTGCGGGATGCATCCTCTCGCACGTGTTTTTGCTCGACTAGCCTGCGGGATGCATCCTCTCGCACGTGTTTTTACTCGACTAGCCTGCGGGATGCATCCTCCCGCACGTGTTTTTGCTGGACTAGCCTGCGGGATGCATCCTCTCGCACGTGTTTTTGCTCGACTAGCCTGCGGGATGCATCCTCTCGCACGTGTTTTTACTCGACTAGCCTGCGGGAAGCATCCTCTTGCACGTGTTTTTACTCGACTAGCCTGCGGGAAGCATCCTCTCGCACGTGTTTTTACTCGACTAGCCTGCGGGAAGCATCCTCTCGCACGTGTTTTTACTCGACTAGCATGCGGGATGCATCCTCTCGCACGTGTTTTTACTCGACTAGACTGCGGGAAGCATCCTCTTGCACGTGTTTTTACTCGACTAGCCTGCGGGATGCATCCTCTCGCACCTGTTTTTACTCGACTAGCCTGCGGGATGCATCCTCTCGCACGTGTTTTTACTCGACTAGCCTGCGGGAAGCATCCTCTTGCACGTGTTTTTACTCGACTAGCCTGCGGGAAGCATCCTCTCGCACGTGTTTTTACTCGACTAGCATGCGGGATGCATGATCTCGCACGTGTTTTTACTCGACTAGCCTGCGGGAAGCATCCTCTTGCACCTGTTTTTACTCGACTAGCCTGCGGGATGCATCCTCTCGCACGTGTTTTTACTCGACTAGCCTGCGGGAAGCATCCTCTTGCACGTGTTTTTACTCGACTAGCCTGCGGGATGCATCCTCTCGCACGTGTTTTTACTCGACTAGCCTGCGGGATGCATCCTCTCGCACGTGTTTTTACTCGACTAGCCTGCAGGATGCATCCTCTCGCACGTGTTTTTACTCGACTAGCCTGCGGGATGCATCCTCTCGCACGTGTTTTTACTCGACTACCCTGCGGGATGCATCCTCTCGCACGTGTTTTTGCTCGACTAGCCATGCGCATCCCAAAAAACCTGCGCATGCGCATCCCACAAAACCTGCGCATGC
>NW_027470338.1:0-39527 GCF_051020765.1 Lasioglossum baleicum
GGAATCACAGGATTGGTGAAGCTATTGATTTAGCCGCTCGTCTCTCACAGAAGGTGGCAACGTTCTCGAACGGTTGTGACACCCGATCATCTAATTTATACATAAAGTTAAGGTGCCCGTCTTTGAAATGAATAATAATTTCTTCCCTTGAGCACGAAATTATACTATCGTTACAACGGGTAAGGAGGGTAAGGTCTTCAGTTAAACGCTTGACTTTATACCAACTGGTAACGCCCACAAACAGTTTGGGGCTCTACATTAACACGTTGACGCCGGTCTGACTCACCGGCGGCCCATGCTTGTCTGTTCCCTGCTGCGACATGAACCACCGGTTGCTCATGCTAGATTGTTCCGGTGGGCGGCATGCTTCACCGATGAGCCACGTTTGTTAATCAAAAAATATGTGGTACAGATTGTTATTTTATAGATTTGACATTATACATTAACATTTCATCCTTATAATCAAACATTTAACAAAAAATACGTAACTTTAACTTAATTAATAAATTAACTATAACAAAATATAACGACATATGTTACCAATGCAATTTTTTAAAACATTTTAAACAATGTGCCGGCTCATCCGGACAACATCTACAGAAGGTCATTACACTTTTTGCTTTATTTCTGACATTTTAAGTTTGTTAAGCGCTTGTAGCACTCCTAACATCATTTCCTTATCTTCCTCGAGGGTCCTTGGTGTGACTTAAAAAATGTATTTTCTTCTACATCCTATTAGGCCTTCTCACGGGGGATACTCAACACTCTTCAATAGATAATCAAAATTTTCTCTCAAAATTTTAAAATATTCTAACGCTTGGTTCCCCACTTTTTGTGGATGTACAAGGCATTCGCAAAAGAATTCCCGTGTATTAGCTCCTCTAACAACTTTTCTATAACATTTTACCGTTCTCCGTAAACATTTATAATACTATCACATTTGATCAGATATATCAACTCCCTTCTTCGCACAATTGCAAGAAAAAGCGGTGTCTGGTTTTAATTTATCATCTTTCAGGCCAATAATGACGCAATTGTGAGATATCGAAGTGGTTAACATACAGAGGGGTCTATTGTCGGTTCACTTTACAAATTTCACGCCGCTCAGATTTTCAAGAGATATAATGTCGCCCCATTTCTGTTTCTGCTTTGCCTGTGTCGGTAGAAATTTTCTATTGAGTTTGATTTTACCGCAAATGTATTATTTCTTTGGTGAGAAGATCTTCGGTTAAAAGAATACTTGAATAAAACTGTCGGTAAATAAAATTCGATCCTTGAATAATAGATCTCGTATGAATGTCATGACTACATCATGAGAATATGCTTTTAGAATTCTTGTTTCATTTTTTCCGTAATAAATATGACCATTATATGTACATCCGTCCAGAAGGCAGAGTTTGTACAGTTTGATTCCGTGTTTGTGCCGATTACCGGGTATATATTGACGAAAGCTAACGCGTCCTGTCCACGGAACCATGCTTTAGTCAATTACTATATTTTTACCTGGTTTCACTACATCTTGGAATGCACGAAGAATTTTGTCAACTAGATTTCGGATTTTGTGTAACCGATCCTCGGTTCTAGCCGTAGAATTACCTGAAAAGTGCATGTTCTGTAATATAGCTATGAATGGATCGCGCTTCATTGCTTTCATTACTCGCGCATTCGCATACATCGCCTTCTTAGACCAATGTATTCGAATTTCGGGTACCTGCACTACATAACAAGCAAGATAACAACAAAGGTGTTTAATTCACATTTTGTAATGAGGTTCCATGCTTGTTGATGTTGTCTCCTGCCATATGCTGCATTCACTGTACACTGAACAGCGTACCTATTCGTCTCTTCTACGATGATCTCCGATATCATATCCGTGATGAATAATTCATATAATGCAACTGGATCGTCGCAGTCCGTCTCCTTGATCAGTAGCCCTTCTTCTTCTGAATACTCTTGCTCTGATGCAAATTTTTCTGCTATTTTCCGCCATTCCGCATCATCATCTTGATCCCCTACACCAGACTCCGACACTTCTTCCACCGTGGTACTACAATTGGTTGCCGTGTACGATGATGATGATGAAGTTATTCTATTTCTTCGACCCTTTCGCAGGATTCCAGATACATATTCATCAGACGAACTACTGAATTCTATATCCATTGTATCTAATATTTAGATTGGCAAAAATATAAATGAAAAATGTTAACCGCCTATTTAGATGGAAGGAAACCTTATGCTACCATTGTACTTACCGGGAGAAATGTGTTCTCTTGAACCTTCCAGAACTGTATTGACCTCGCGCCTCATAAAAAGGTCGCACAACCCACAATACTCACAACGCGCCTAACTAAAGTTTTCTTCACTTGCCGTCAACTCTAACCTCACCGTAAACCTCATGTCGCTGTCTAAACTCTCAATGATCATCCCCACTTACTAGGTCACACATTATAAAGGAAGTGTCAGCTGGGTAGTATTCGTTACCTCAGAAATCACTGATTTCCCTCATTACGTGTGGGCGGTCCTAAACGTTTAATTTGGCCGCCGAAGCCCAGAGGCTGGTCAAAGTTCGCATACCTCAAGCTCGCCCCTTGGCCCGCGATCGGCCAAGGGAAAGGGAATTTTTCTGCAAAATTGCACAACGGTGCACGGCCACATGGCCCGGCAACATAACTTTCTTTGGCGATCCTGGAGACAAAACTCTAGTGCGGATCCCAAGAGAACCTTTGCATGTTACAAGTTTCCAGGGCTCTGGAAATCGTTAGTCGAGGATTCGACGAAATTGCCGCTCGCATTCAACATAATTTACGCTTAAAACTTACACTACGTCCTAGAACAATTTTCGTCCTGTGCGACAATCGGTCGCAGTATTTCTAGAGAGTTATTGCGTTTGAAAGTGTCCTATTACTTCTGTTCTAAACGTCTCGTGGTCCGAAATAAGAGAAGCTAAACCCCTACTTGACCGAGATTGGGCTCTGTCACGGAGAACTTGGCTAACAATGGGCCAGAGTGTGGGCCACGTGCTCTACACTCGAGGACGTTCCCCAGTGCGGGGTCATAAATATCGGGTGGCGACACAATCGGAAAGTGCTCCGGACACCGCGCTTGCGTGACATGTAATATATATATACTACATGCCTGAAGTACAGGCACTTCACCTTGTAGGAGAGGGTTCTCTCCACCACCCCCTCGCGTGAGAGGACTTTTCCTCCCTCAAGATGTACAATACGACAACCAAGGGAACGGCCTTGGTCTCTAAACTTCAATAAGGGACGATTTCCCCAGTTTCCCCATCCCCACCGGTTTTCAAAACGCATCATGGAAAATCGTGGAGAATGTACAAAACTTCCATTAAAACGGTAAAAAGATGTCTTCCAAACGTCGAAGTGTCAAAGTGGAAGTTAGTTTCCTCCTATCGTGCTAGTCGGCATTAGGGCGGAAGCATTGAACAGTAAAATTTGGTGCCGCGCCGCCCCATGGTGCGGACCACTAGTCGCACGGAACAGACACCGAATATCCACGCATGCGTCAACGTGTTAAGATTGAATCCGTGAAATACGGCGTCTATTGCAAATACTGTTCGGGGGATTTGTTCCCGGAATACCTGGTTTGATTCACGGAATCACCGGATGTGTGAAGCGATCGACTTCGCAGTTCGACACTCAAAGATGGTGGAAACGATTACAAACTGAATGACCATCAATCTTCTAATTCATACATGAAGTTGATGCGCCCGTCACTGAAATGCATACTAATCTGATCCTCTGAACACGAAGATATAATGTCGATACAACGGGATAGTTTCTCGGAACGTAAGGCCTGTGCAATAAAGTTTGGCTCTATTAACGTCGTACAAAGGTTTGCCCTTGGACAATAATATATATACCATGAAATAGGGTGTACAATGCCAATACTGTACAGCGGATTTACTCGCGGAATTCTTGCTTTGACTTTCGGAACCACAGGATGATAGCTGAAGCTATTGACGTAGACGTTCGACTCTCAGGGAAGGTGGTAACGTTGTCCAAGTGTTTGACCTTTGAACTTCCACTTCATATATGAATTTATGGGTGACGTTACTAAAATGTATTCTAACTTGCATACTTGAACACGACGTAATACTCTTAATACAGCGGATTTGATTTTCGGACGGTAGGACCTACGGAAAAGAGTTAGACCGTATTCGAATAGGTAAAGTTCTTCAGGAGCTTGCGCCCTACATTAATATTCGAACAGTCAATGATAGTGTCTATTGCCAATACATTCCAGAGTGTTTACTCCGCGAATACCTGGATAGACTTTGGAATCCGCAGGATAGGCGAAGCTGTTAGCATAGCAGTGTGATTGTCCAAAAATATGATGATGTTTTCGAACGGGTTGATGCATGATCTTCTTATTGATACACACAATAATGTGCCGGTCACCAAATTGCATACTACATTGTTTCCATGAACACGAAGTTATACTCTGGATACAGCGGGTTATGTTCTCGGACGGTGAGGCCTTCGGTAAGAAGTTTGACTATATACCAATAGGTAAAGTTCTACAACGGCATGACTCTGTACATTAGTATTCATAATGTGAAGTAATATGACTAATGACAATACTGTACAGCGAAATATCTCCGGAACACCTGGTTCCATTTTCGGAATCGCAGGATATGTGAAGCCATTAACTTACCCGGTCGAATATCAAACAAGATGGTATCGATCTTGATCGGTTTTACACTTTACCTTCGAATTCATTCATGAAATTAAGGCCAGCGCCACGAAAATGTTTGCTAATTTGTTTCTGTGGACAACAAGTTATGCTCTCGTTACTGCGGGTTAGGTTCGAGGAAGGTAAGGCCTTCGGTGAAAATATTGACTGTATACCAAAAGATGACAATCTACAACGGTTTGTCTCTGTACTTTATAATTTATCCCGTGGAATGGACTGTCTGGTGCAAAAACTGCTCATGCCATTTACTCAAGGAATACCTGGTTTCAGTATCGGCATCATAGGATAGGTTAAGCTATTGGTATAGGCTTTCGACACTCAAAGAAGGTGGTAACGTCATCGATCTGTTTGACACACAATCTTCTACTTCATACAGGGAATTATGGTGCCTGTCACTAAAATATATTATATTTTGTAACTTTGGACACGCTGTTATACTCCCGATATAGCTGGTTAGTTTTTCGGAGGGCAAGGAATTCGGAAATAACGTTTGACGATATGTTATTAGCTATCGTTCTCACACGGTGTGCCACTCTAATTTAATATTCAGTCTGCGAATTATCGCACCTTTCGCCAAGACTGAACCGTGCATTTACTCCAGGAATTTATCGCTTAACATTCGGAATCACAGGATAGGTGGAGTTATTGACTTAGCCGTTCGTCAGTCACTGAAAGTGATAACGTTCTTCAGCGGTTTGATACTCAATCGAAGTTTGACATACACCAATGGAAAATGATATACAACGGCTTGACGGCCAGCTTTAATAGTCAAACCGTCAATTAAGGTGTCCATTGCCATTAGTGCGCAGCAGATTTACTCCAAGAATACCTGTCGTGACTATCGGAATCGCAGGACAGGTGAAGCTGTTGACTTAGCCGTTCGTCTCTCACAGATGGGGCTAATGTGCCCGAACGGTTGAATCCTCGATTTACATATTCATAACAGAATAAATGTCGCAGTCACTGAAATGTTTACTTATGTGTATCCCTAAACACGTAGATATACTCTCGATGCGGCGGGTTAGCATCTCGGACGGAAAGGCATTGCGTGATAGGTTTGACTTTATATAAATTGAAAACGTTCTAACACGGTGAGACGCCCAATTTTAATTTTCACACCGCGAACTATGTTATCTATTGTCAATCCTCTTCTGCGGATTTACTCTCGGACTACATGGTTTGATTCTCGGAATCACAGGATAGGTGAAGCTATTGACTTAACCGTTCATCTCTCTCAGCATGTGTCATCGTTCTCGAACATAGTGACTATCCATCTTGTAATTTATACGTGATGCTATGCAGCCCGTCTCTGAAATGGAGACTAATTTCATTCACTGATCACGGTGTTATACTCTAGATATGGCAAGGTAGCTTCTCCGCAGGTAGGGCTATCGGTAAAATGTTTGACTCGATACCAATAAGTACCGTTCTACAACGGTTAGACGTTCCGTTT
This sequence comes from Lasioglossum baleicum, assembly GCF_051020765.1. Lineage (NCBI taxonomy): Eukaryota > Metazoa > Arthropoda > Insecta > Hymenoptera > Halictidae > Lasioglossum > Lasioglossum baleicum. Next base: position 6,170 of record NW_027470338.1, read on the forward strand.
TTGTATTGAAACCATGAATTAAGGAGCCTATATCCATTAATGCGCAGCGGACTTACTCCGTGCATGTCTGGTATGACAGCCGGAGACACAGAATATGTGAGGATATTGACTTAGCTCTTCGAATATCATAAAAGGTGGTAACGGTCTTGAACGGTATCACCCTCGAACTTCTAATTCATGCATAAAATTGTGCTGCTCGTCACTAAGATATGTACAAATTTTTTGTTCTCCACACGCAGTTATGATCTCTATACAGCAGGTCTGGTCCTTGGAAGGTAATGCCTTCGGTAGAAAGATTGACCCTATAGCAATAGGTAACGACCTACAACAGTATGACGGTCTGCTTCGATATTCATACCCAGAATTAAGGTGTCTAATGCCAATAAAGTTCAGAATATTTACTCTCGGAGTATATGGTATGACTCTAGGAATCACGGGATAGGTGACGCTATTAACTTGTCTGTTCGACACTCAAAGACTGAGGTAACGTTCTCGAACTGTTTGACTCTCGATATTGATACTTATACCTAAACATGTGGTGTCGGTCCCCTAAAATGTCTACTAATTTCTTTCTGGTAACATTAAGCAGGACATTCGATCCAGCAGGATTGGACTACGGAAGGAAAGGTATTCAAAGGAGGAATGACTCTATACGAATTGGTATTGTTCTCCGACGGTTTGACTCCCTACACTAATATTAATGCCGTGAAGTAAGCAGTATCTATCCAATGCTGTTCAGCGCATGTACTCCTGGAATACCTGAATTGCCTCTCGGAATCATGGGATAAGTGCAGCAATTGACTTAGAAGTGTGACAATCAAGGAAGGTGATAACGATCTCGAACGGTTTGACACTCGATATTCTAATTCATACATGATGTAAAGGCTCTCGTCACTGAAATGTATACTAATTTGCTTCTCTGAACCCGAAGTCATACTCTCGAAACAGCGGGTTTGCTTCTCGGAAGGTAAGGCCTTCGGTAAACCGTTGACTCTAGACGAATACGTAATGCTCAACAATGGTTTGATGCTCTACTTTAAGATTGAAATCGTGTATTAATGTGTCCATTGCCAATAATCTTCAGGGACTTGCTTCTCAAACACCTGGATTGATTCTCCGATCCAATGGATAGGCGATGCATTTGACCTAGCTGTTCGACTCTCAAATATGGTGGTAACGTTCTTTAACGGTTTAAACATCGATATTCTAATTCATACTCGTATTTAAGGTACCGCAACTGAAGTGGGTACTAATGTGTTTCACTAAACACGAAGTTATACTCTCGAAACGGCGGACTAGCTTCGCGGACGGTAAGGCTTTCGGTAAAACGTTTGACTTTATAACAATATGGAACGTTCTACATATGTTTGAGTCTGTACTATAATATTTAAACCGTGGACTAAAGTTGCCGTTGCCAATAGTGTAATGCTGATTGATTCTCGGAATACCTAGTTTGCCTATTGGAATAGCGTGATATGTGAAGTTATCGACTTACTCGTTCGACTCTTAAAGAAGGTGGGATCGTACTCGAACGATTTGAATGTCGCATATACTTTTCACAAATGAAAGTAAATTTTCCGTCTGCTAAATATCTACTAATTTCTTTCCGTGAACACTCAGCTAGGCATTCGCTACAGCGGTACAGGTTCTCGGAAGGTATTGTATTGGGTAAAAAGAATTACTTTATTTCAATTGATAATTTTCTCCGTCGTTTTGACTCATTACCTAAATATTTATAACGCGAATTAACGAGTCTATTGCCAATAGTGTACAGCGCATTTTCTCCCGGAATATATGGCTTATGTTTCGGAATCACAAGATAAGTGTAGCTATGAGCATAGCTGCTCAACTCTCAAGGAACGTGGTAACGTACGAGAGCGGTTTGTCACTCGATCTTCTAAATCATACATGAAATTAAGGTGCATGCCACTATCATGTATTATAATATGTTTCTCCGAGCGCGAAGTTATAATTTCGTTATAGCGGGTTAGGTTTTCAGAGGGTAAAGACGTCAGTCACGCGCTTGACTTTATATAAATTGGTAACGATCTCAAACGGTTTCACGCTCTACTTTAATATTCAAACTGAGAATTAAGGTGTCTATTGCCAATACTGTCGAGCGGATTTTCTCCCGGAATACTTAGTTTGACTCCCCGAATCGCAGGATATGAGAAGCTATTGACTTAGCCGTTCGACTCTCAAGGAAGGTGGTACCGTTCACGGACGGTCTGACTCTCGATTTTGCAATTCATATATGGAAATAAGCTGTGCTTCTGCTAAAGTGACTACTAATTTGATTCCGAGTACACTAAGCAAGGCACTGGCGACAGCAGTTTAGGTTTTTGGCGGATAAGGCCTTCGGTAAAAGGTTTGAGTCCATACCAATATGTGACATCCTACATCGGATTGACTAGGTACTTTGTTAATTGAACCGTGAGTTAAGGTGTCTAATGCTAATACTGTATAATGGATTTGCTCCCGGATTAACTGGTTTCGCTCTCGCAATCACAAGATATGTGAAGCTGTTGAGTAAGCCGTTCGACTCCAAGGAAGGAGGTTACATTTTCGAACGGCTTGACACTGGATCTTCTAATCGATAGAGGAAATTAAGTTGCCAGTCACTAAAATTTATACTATTTTGCTATTTTGACCACGAAGTCATACTCTCGAAACAGCGGGTTTGCTCCTCGGAGGGTAAGGCCTTCGAGAAAAGTTTGACACTGCACCAATAAGTATCATTGAACAACGTTTGACAGTGTACTGTAATATTTATTCTGTGAATTAGGTTGTCTAATGCCTATGCAGTACAGGGGATTTATTCCAGAAATATGTGGTTTGTCTCTCGGAATCACTGGATAGGTGAAGCAACTGGTGTATCCGTTCGTCTCTCACAGAAGATTGTATCTTTCTCGAAATGTTTGACACTCGGTATTCGTATTCATAATGGAATTAGCTTCCACGTCACTAAAATGTTTACTAATGTGTATTCCAAAACAGGTAGCAATACTTTCGACGCTGCGGGATAGCTTCTCGAGCGGTGAGGCATTCGGTAAAACGTTTGACTTTATATCAATTAGTTACTTTCTCACACGGCGTGACGCACTATTTTAATATTAATTCCGCGGATTCAGGTCTCTATTGCTAATATTCTTCAGCGCATTTACCCTCGAATTATCTGGTTAGACTCATCGAACATACGATTGGTGGAACAATTGACTTATACGTTCGAAGCGCAGAGAGAGTGGTAACGTTCTCCAACGGTTTGGCGCTCAATCTGGTAATTCATACATGACGTTAAGGTGCCGTGCACTGAAATGAATACGATCTTCGGTCTCTGAACACGAAGTCATATTCTCGAAACGGCAGGTTAGCTGGTCTGAAGGCAAGTCTATTAGTATAGTGTTTGACTTTATACAAATTTGCAACGCTATAAAACGGTTTGACGATCTACTTTAATACTCAAACCGTGAATTAATGTGTCAATTGCCAATACGGTTCAGCCGATTTAGTCCCGGAGTACCTTGCTTGACTCTCGGAATCGCAGGATCGGTTTAGTTATAGACTTCGCCGTTCGTCCCTCGCAGAAGCTGGCATTGTTCCCGAGCGGTTTGACCTTCGGTCGTCTAATTCGAACATGAAGTTAAGGAGTCCATAGCTAAAATGGATACTACTTGGCTTCTCTGAACGCGATGTTACACTCTCTATACGGCGTGTTATCTTCTCGCAAGATAAGGACTTCGGAAAAGGTTTGGTTACAAACCAATTCCTAACGTTCTACGACTGTTTAACTCGGGACATTACTACTTCAACAGTTAAATAGGGTGTATGATGCCAATAATGCACAGCAGATGGTCTCCCGGAATACTTGGATTGGGCCTCCGAATCACTGGATAGAAGAAGCTATTTAGATAGACAATGGTCACCCACGGAACGTCACAACGTTCTCGAACGGTTTGACCATCGATCTTTTAATTCATGCATGAAATTATGCTGCTCGTCACTGGAATGTGTACTAGTTCGTACGACTGAACACGGTGTCATACTCTCGATACAGCGGGTCAGTTTTTCGGGGTGTAAGGCATTCTGTAAGAAGTTCAACCCTACACGAATAAGTAATGTTCCACAACGGCTAGACTGCCTGCTTTTATATTCCAACCGGGAATTGAGGTGCCTATTTCCAATACTGCACAGCACATCTTGCTAACGTGATATCTTTTTCAACTTTCGGTTCAGAAGATATGTGGAGATATGGACTTAGTCGTTAGACTCTCACAGACGGTTATAACGTTCTCGAAAGGTTTGGCAATCGATCTTCGAATTCGTTCATGAAATTAAGGTGCTCGTCGCTGAAATGTGGACTAATTTTCTTCGCTATACACGAAGTTGTATTGTCGATACAGCTTGTGATCTTCTCGGTAGGTTAGTCCTTCGGTTAAACTTTCGACATTAAACCAACAGGTAATGTTCTATTAAGCTTAGACACTGTACTTTAATGTTCACACCGTGAATCATGGTGTCCATTGCCAATACTGCTCAGGAGATTTGCTCACGGAATTCCTAGTTTGATTCTCAGAATATGCGCTATAGGCATTACTGTTCAAATCACAAGGAGTGTGGTAACGATTTCGAACGGTTTGACTCACGCTCATCTAAATCATACATGAAATTAATGTGCCCGTCACTAAATTGAATACTATTTTGCTCTTCAGAACACCATGTTATACTATCGGTTCAGCGCGTCAGACTTTCGGATGGTAAGGTCCCCAGTAAAGCGTTTCACTTTATACAAATTGGTTGCATTCTCAAACGGACTGACGATCTACTTTTAAATTTAAACCGTGAATTAAGACGACTATTGGCAATACCGTTCAATTGATGGACACCCTGAATACCTGCTTTGGCTTTCAGAATCTCAGGAAAAGTGTAAGTATTGACTTCGCCATTCCATTCTCAATGGAGGGTGTAACGTTCTCGTTAGGTTTGACCCACAATATTCTAACAGATTTGATTATATTAAGGTGACAGTCACTCAAATGTATAACAATTTGCTTCACGGGACACAAAGATGTACTCTACATACAGCGGATTATTTTCGCGGAAGGTAAGGCTTTAGGTCAAGCTTTGGACTCTGTACCAATACGCACCGTTCATCCACGGTTTGTCACCCTACTTTATTGTTCATACCGCGACTTATGGTGTCTACTGCCAAAACTGATCGGCGGGATTACTCCCGGAATGACTGGTTTGACATTCGGAATCAGAGGATAGGAGAAGATATTGACTAAGCCGTTCGACCATTAAAGAAGTGGGGACATTCTCCAAAGATTTGACACCCGATATTCTGTTTTATACATCAAATTAAGGTGACCATCACTAAAATGCATTCAGATTAGATTCCCTGAGCACGATTTTATGGTCTCGCTACAGCGGATGTTGATTCTCGAAAGGGAAGATCTGCGTACGCTTCTGCTATATAGCAACTGCTAAAGTTCCCGAAGGGCTTCACGCTCGACATCAATATTCGTACCGTGAATTAAGATGTGCATCGGTAATACTGCACAATGGATTGATTTCCGAAATGGCTGGCATAACCAACGGATGACATGATATGTGAAACCATTGACATAGCCACTCGGTTCTTAAAGAAGATGGTATGGTTCTCGAACGCATTGAATCCGGATTTTCCTATTCATGCATGCAACTATGGTGACCGTCTGCTAAAATATCTAGTAATCCGTTTTCTTCAACACTAAAATAGACAATCGCTAGTTCGGTGTTGGTTCCAGGAAGATAAGTTATTCGATAAAACGTTTGTCTTTGTACCAGATGGAATCCATCTCGAAAGGATTGACGCTCTACTTTAATATTCAAACCGTGAATTAAGTTGTCAATTGCCAATACTTTTCAGCGGACTTACTCTCGGATTACGTGGTTTGCATCCCGGATTCACAGGCTAGGTGAAGCTATTGAAATAGTGGTACGACTCTAGAAGAAGGAGGTATCGTTCTCGCACAGTTTGACCACCGATATTCTAATTCATGCTTGAATCTAAGGTGCTGTCACTAAATTGTATACTAACGTTATTCTCTAAACACGTAGCTGTACTCTCGATATAGCGGGTTTGCTCCTGGGATGGCAATGGATTCAGTGAAACGTTTGACATTGTAGCAATTAGTAACGTTTTCACACGGTGTGACGTTCTGTTTCAACATTCACTCCGCGAATTAATGTATCTATTGCCAGTACTCTTAAGCGTATTTACGCCCGGAATACCGTGTTTGCCTCCCGGAATCATCGGGCATGTGAAGCTAATAACTAAGGCAGTCGATTCTCAACTATAGTGCCATCGTTGTCGAACAGTTTTTCCTCGTCCTTGTGATTCATACATAGAACTACGTTGCCCGTCACAAAAATTTATACAATTACGCTTCTCTGACTATGAGGTTATACTGTCGATACAGCGGGTTACTTTCTCAGAAGGCAAGGCATCGGTGAAAATGTAGTCTCTGTACCAATAGATAAGTTGTAGAACTGTGTGACCCTGTACTTTAATATTTATACACGGAAGTTTGGTGTTAATGCCGATGCTGAACAGCGAATTTACTCCAAGCATACCTGGATTGACTCTCGGAATCACAGGATAGGTAAGGCTATTGACTTAGCCGTTCTACTGCCAAAGAAGGTGGTAACATTCTCGAAAAATTTGATCCCAGATTTTGCTATACCTACAATGAAGATAAAGTGTCCGTCTGCTAAAATGTCTACTAATTACTATCCGTGAACTATAAGCAATGCATTCCCTACAGCGGGTTGGGCGTCTCGGAAGGATAGGCCTCCGGTAAAGGATTTGACACTATACGACGTAATGTAACGTTCTACAATGATTTGGCGTGTGACATTAACAATCAAACCGTTAATTAATGCGACTACTGTCAATACCTTTCAGCGGCTGCACTCCTGGAATGGCTTGTTTGACTCTCGTAATTCCTGGATAGGTTATGCTACTGACAGACCAGTTCGACTCTCGAGGAATGTGCTCACATTCTCGAACGGTTTGATGCTCGATCTCCAAATTCATTCATGAAGCTTTGGTACCCGTCAATAAAATGGATACTAATTAGTTTCTCTGAACACGAAGTTGCACTGACCATACGGCGGGTTAGCTTCTCGGCATGTAATGCGTTCGGCAAAAAGATTGACTAAATACCAATTCGTAACGTTCTACAATGGTTTGACTCTGGAGTTTAATATATATAGCGGGAAGTAGGGTTTTTAATGCCAATTCTGTACGGCGCATTCATTCACGGAATATCTCTTTTGACTTTCTGACTCACAGGACGTATGAAGCTACTGACATAGATGTTTGAATCTCAAACAAGATTCTAACATTTCTAACGGGTTGACTTTCCATCTTCTAATTCATACATGAAGCTACGGAGGCCGTCACTGAAATGAATACTAATTTCGTTCTCTGAACACGATCTTATTCTCTCAATAAAGGCGCTAAGGATCGCGGAAGGTAAGGCTTTGGTAAAACGTTTCACTTTATACCAATTAGTAAAGCTCTCAAACGGTTTACGCTCTACTGTGCTATTCAAATCGTGAATACAGGTGTCTATTGCCAAAACTCTTCAGCGGATTTGCGCTCGGATAACCTGGTATGGATTTCGGGAAAACAGGTTAGGTGGTGCTATTGACACATGCGTTCGACTCTGAAAGAGGGTGGCAACGTTCTCGAACGGTTTGACTTTCGATATTCTAATTCATACATGTAATAATTAAGGTGCCGTCACTAAATTGTATATGAATGTGTTTCCCTAAACACGTAGCTGTACTCTCGACAGGGAGGTCTAGATTCTCGAACGGTAAGACCATCGGTAAGACGTTTTTCTTTATTGCAGTAGGAAACGTTCTCAAACGGTTTGATGATCTACTTTACTATTCAAACAGTGAGTTAAGGTGTCCTTGATGTCGACCCTCCCCGACCCTCTTTCAGTGTCGAACGCATATGTCAGTAGCACCACCTATCCTGTATTCCCGAAATCCAAACCAGGTAATCCGAGCGTAAATCCGCTGGGCAGGATTGGCAATAAACACCTCAATTCACTGTACGAATATTAAAGAAGAGAATCAAACCGTTGTAGAACTTCACCTGTTAGTATAAAGCTAAACTGTCTTCCGAAACCTTTACCTTCCGTGCAGCTAGCCTGCCGTATCCAAAGTATAACTTCGTGATCATGGAAGCAAATTATTATACACATTAGTGACAGGCACCTTCTCTTGAAGTACGGTTTAGAATATCGAGGGTCAATCTGTTCGAGAACGTTACCACCTCCTTTGAGAGTCGAACGGCTAAGTAAATAGCTTCATATATCCTGTGATTCGGAGAGGCAATCCAGGTATGCCGCAAGTAAACCCGCTCAACTGTATGGGCAACAGTCACCATATTTTACGGTTTGAATATTGAAGCAGACGTTCAAGCCATTGTAGAGCATTATATGTAGTTGTAGGGCCAAACTTGTTACAGAATGCCTTACCCTTCGAAAAACTATCTCGCTGAATCGGGAGCATATCAAGGTATGCAGAGGTACAATCTAGCATACAGTTTTGTGCACCTGACATTCATTTCAGGTCTGAATTAGAAGATCGAGTGTCAAACCCATCGAGAATATCACCACGTTCGGCTAGAGACGAATGGCTATGCGTGCAGCTTGACCTCTCCTGTGCTTCGGAGAGACAAACCGAGTATTTCAAGAGAATGTCCGCTGAAAAATTTTGGCAATGGACACTTTAATTGGCGGTTTGACTATAAAAGTAGAGCGTCAAACCGATCGAGAACGTTACCAATTGATATAGAGCCCATCGTTTTACCGAATGCGCTACATCCCAGAAGCTAACCCGCCGTATCGAGATTATTGCTATGAGTTTAGGGAAAAACATTAGTATACAATTTAGTGATGGAACCTTAACTTCATACATGAATTAGAAGATCCAGGGTCAAACCGTACGAGACCGTTACTACTGTCTATGAAATTCGACCGGCTGTGTCAATGGTTTCACCTATCCTGAGGTTCCGAGAGTCAAACCCGGTGTTCCGGGATTTAATCCGCTGAACGGTAGTTGCAATAGACACTTTAATTCGCGGTATCAATGTTAAAGCAGATCGTCAAACCGTTGAAGAACGTTACCGATTTGTGTAAAGTCAGACGCTTTACCGAAGGCCTTACCTTCCGGGAACCTGACACGCTGGGACGAGAGTACATTATCGTTTTCAGAGGAAGATCCAGAGGAGAGTATCCATTTCAGTGACGTGCACCTTATGGTCGTGTATGAATTAGAATATCGCGGGTCAGAGAGTTTGTGATCGTTAGCACCTTCTTTAAGAGTCGAACGACTGAATCAATAGCTTCACCAATAGATGGGATGCAGAGAGTCAAGCCTCCCATTCCAGTAGTAAATCCGCTGAACAGTATTGGAAATAGAAACGTTGTATCACGGTATGAATATTAAGTGTAGGGAGCCAAACCATTTGAGAACGTTTCCAATTCGTTCAACGTCATATTCCGTACCGAAGCCCTTACCATGCCAGATATTATCCCACAGTATCGAGAGAGTGTAACATCGTGTTCCGAGATACAAATAACTACACACTTTAGTGGGGGGGGGGGCAACTTAATATCATGTATGAATGAGAAGATCGAGCGTCAAACAGTTGGAGAACGATTCCAATTAGTATAGAGTCGAACGCTTCACCGAAGACCTTAGCCTCCGAAAGCCTTGCGCGCTTTACCGAGAGTTTATCATGGAGTTCAGATGATCGGCTTGGTATACGTTCTAGTGACGAGCACTTTAATTTCAAGTACGATTTAGGAGATCGAGTGTCAAACCCTTTGCGATCATTATCCTCTTCTTTGAGGATAGAACGGCAAAGTCAATAGCTTCACATATTTTATGATTCCGAGAATCAAACAACGTATTCCAGTAGCAAATCGGCTGTAGAAGATTGGCAATAGACACCCTGTCCCACGGTATAAATATTAAGCTAGAGGGAGAAACCGATGTACAACGTAACCAACTTGTATAGCGACAATCTTTTTATCGAAGGCCTTACCGTCCCAGTACATAACCCGCTGTATCGAGAGTAAAACAAGGTGTTCAGAGGATTAACTGAGTAAACATGTTATAGCCGGGCACATTAATTTTGTGAATGAAATGGAAGATCGATAGTCATGCCGATCGGGATCATTAACACCTTTTGTGAGAGATGAACGGCTAAGACAATAGTTTCTGCTATCCTGTGATTCTGAAAGTAGAACCAGGTATTCGAGGAGTAAATCCGCTGAACAGTATTGGCAATGGACATTATAAGTCACGGTGTGATACTAATGTAGTTCGTCCAACCGTTTGAGACCGATACCAGTTGCTGCAAACACAAACATTTTACCGAAAGCCTTACAAACCGAGGACCTGACCCGCTGCTTCGATAATATAACTTCGTGATCATAAATAGAAATTAGTATTTGTTTCATAGACGGGCACCTTATCCTCGTGTTTGAATTTGAATTTCGAGTGTCTAACCAATCGAGAACGTTGCCACCTCTTTTGAGAGTCGCATGGCTGTGGCCATAGCTCCACCGATCCTGCTTTCCGATAGTCAAACCTGGTACACCTGGAGTAAATGCGCTGTGCGGCATTGGCAATAGTCACCTTAATTCACGATTTCAATATTAAAGTCGAGCGTCAATTCGTTTGAGATAGCAAGCAAATGCTGTAAAGTAAAACGTTTCACTTGATGCCTGTCCCTCCGAAAGCATAACCGGCTGCATCTGATGTATAACGACGTGTTAAGGGACTGAAATTAGTATTTACTTTAGGGACGTCACCTTAATTTCATTTATGAATTACAAGATCGAGGGTCAAACCGTTCAAGGAAGTTGCCACCTACTTTGAGAGACGAAGGCTACATCAGTAGCTTCACCTATCCTGTGGTGCCGAGAGACAAACCTGGTATTCCGGGAGTAAGTCCGCTGAGCAGTATTGGCAATGGACACATTAATTCACGGTCTGAATATAATGCAGACAGTCAAGCCTTTGTAGAACGTTACCTATTGGTATAGAGTCAATCATTTTACCGATAGCCTAACCTTCGGAGACGCTAAACTGTCGAATCGAGAGTATTACCTTTTGCTCAGCGGAAGGAATTAGTAATCATTTTTATGACAAGCACATTAACTTCATTATGAACAAGAAGATCGAGTGTCAAGCCGCTCGAGAACGTTGACACCTGCTGTGAGATATGAACGGCTAAGTAAACTATACAGAGATTCGGTGAATCAAACCAGGTATTCCGGCAGTAAATCAGCTGACCAGTATTTACAAAGGACACCTTAATTCATGGTTCCGATACTGGAGTAGAGCGTGCAACCGTTTGAAAGTATTGCCAATTGTTATAAAATCAAATACATTACCGAAGTCCTTACCTTCGGCCAATCAAACTCGCCGTTTCGAGAGTATATAGTTCGTGCCCAGAGAAAGAAATTAGTACACATTTAAGTGACGGGCAACGTAATTTCAGGTATGAGTTAGAAGTTCGTGTACAAACCGTTCTAGAACGTTCCCACTTACATTGAGGGTCGCACAGTCACGAGAATAGCTTCACCTGTCCTGCGAAAGCTAGAGACAGGCCAGGTTTTCCCACGACATATCCTGCAGTACTGTATTGGAATTTGGCATCGCTATATCAAGTTATCAATGATACGGAATAGTGCCAAACCATTGTAGATCGCTACCTACTCTACACAGTCAACCCTTTTACAGAAGGCCTTACCTTGCAAGAGTCTGTCCCTATGTATGTAGATTATAACGTCGCGTTCAAGTAAGGAAATTAGAATATATCTTAGTGACGGCACCCTTAATTTCATGTGTGAATTCGAAGATCCCGGGACAAACAGTTCGATAACGTGCCCACCTTCCTTGAGATTCGAACGGCTACGTCAATAGCTTCATCTTTCCTGCGATTCCGGGAGCAAATACCCTGTTCTGCATTGGCAGTCTTAAACTGAATGCACGTCACGAACATCAAGGCGGACCGTGAACCCGATGTCGACAGTTACCCATTGGTAAAGCGACAAACCTAATACCGAAATCCTTACATTCCGAGAACCTAACTCGCTGTATCGAGAGTATGACTTCATGTTCAGAGAAAGAGGTTGGTATTCATTTTAACGAGGGGCACCATAATTTCATGTACGAATAAGAACATCCAATGTCAATCCGGTCGACAATTGCAGGACCTTTTTTCGGAGCCGAACGTCTAATTCAGAAGGTTCACCTGTTCTGTGATTTCAAGAGAGAGACAAAGTATTCCGTATGAAAATCTCCAGTACAGTATGGCTATTGTGCACCATATTTCATGGTATAAACATTGAAGTACTCAGACAGACTGTTGTAGCAGTTTGCCTGTCAGTGTAGGATCAATCTTTTAACCGAAGGCCTTACCTTCCGTGAAGCTAACCCGCTGTATCGAGATCATAACTTCGTACTCAGATAAGCAAGTTATTATACATTTTAATGGCGAGCACCTTACTTCCATATATGAATAGAAAAATCATGAGTAGTACACTTCGAGAACGTTACCACCTTCTTGAAGACACGAACGGCTACGATTACAGCTTCACCTATCCTGTGATTCCGAAAGCCAAACCAGGTATTCCGAGGTAAATCCGCTGAGAAATATTAGTAATTGTAACCTTAATTCACGGATTGAATGTTAAAGTAGAGCGTCGAACTGTTTGTGGGCGTCACCAGTTAGTATTAAGTCAAACGTTTACCCTCTGAAAGCCTAACGCATTGTATCGTACAGTGGAAGAAATTAGTCCACATTTTACCAAACAGACATGATGCTCTCATGAAAAAATAAGAAAATCGAGGGTCAAACCTTTCGACATAAGTTACCATCTTCTTTGAGTTTCGAACGTCTAAGTCAAGAGCCTCACGTATCCCATTATTCCGAGAGTCAAATCAGATATTCGGGAGTAAATACGATGAAAATTATTGGCAATTGACAACTCAATTTACGGTTCGAATAATAATGTGCAGAGTCGAACTGTGGTAGATCGATACCAATTGGTGTAGATTCAAACCATTCACCGAAGGCCTTACCCTCCGAGCACCCTATCCTTTGCATCGAAAGTATAACTTCACGTTCAGTGAAACAAATTGTTATACATCCTGGTGTTGCGCACCTTAATTTCATGTATGAGTTAGGAGATCGAGTGTCAAACCATTCCAGAACGTTACTACCTTCAGTGAGAGACGGACATTAAAGTCAATTGCAGCACGTCTCCTCTGATTCCGAGATGTAAATCAGGTATTCCGGAGTAAGTTCGCTGCTAAAGCCAAAACAGCTATTACGGGAGTAAATCCGCTGAACTGTATTGGCAATAGATACCTTAATTCGCGGACTGAATATTAAAATTGAGCTTTGAACCGTTTGTGAACGTTATCAATTGTATCAAAGTCAAAAGTTTTACCGAAGGCCGTACGAACCGCGATACTCACCCGCTTCTTCGAGGTTATAACTTCGTGTGCAGACGATCATACTCGTGCTCAATTTAGAGACTGCACCTTTAATTCATACATGAATTAGAAGATCGAGGGTCAAAGCGTTCGAGCACGTTACCACCTGCTGTGAGAGACGAACGGCTAAGCCAATAGTACAACGTATCCTGTGATTCCGAGAGTCAAACCAGGTATTCCCGTAGTAAATCCGCTGACCAGTTTTGGCAGTTGACACCTTATTTCACGGATTGAATATTAGTGTACAGCGTCAAGCCGTTTGAGAGCGTTACAAATTTGTATAATCGATTACTGAACGTTTTACAGAACAGCTTACCTTGCGAAAGTCTAACACGGTGTACCGAGATTATAACATGCTGTTCAGAGGAACAAATAAGTACAGATTTTAGAGATGGGCTCCTTAATTTCATGTATGAATAAGATGATCGCGCGCAAACCTTTCTTGAGAGTCGCACTAGCAAGTCAATTACTTCACCTATCCGGTGATAGCGAGAGTATACCTGGTATTCCGTGATTAAATACACTGAACAGAATTGGCAATAGACACCTTAATTCACTGCATGAAAACTCAGGGCGATAGCCAAACCGTCGGACAACAATACCAAATGGTATACAGTCATTCTTTATGACCAATACCATGTCTTCCGAGCAACAAAACGTTGCAGGAAGTGTCTTGTTTACTGTCCACGCACAAACAAATCTGAAGACATTTTGGAATAGGGACACCTTATTTTCATATCTGAGTAGCTAAATCGAGAGACAAACCGTTGAAGAACATTTCCATCTTTCTAGAAAGTGGCATAGCTAATCCAATAGCTTCACTTATCCTGTTATACCAAGAGTAAAAGCAGGTATTCCGGGATTGAATCCGCAGTACAGTATTGGCAATAGGCACCGACGTTCACGATATAAATATTAACATACATAGTCTGACCGTTATAGAATGTCACTTACTGGAATAGTGTCAAAAATTTTACCGAAGGCCTCACCATCCGAGACCCAAAAACGCTGTATAGAGAGTATAACTTCTTGTTCAGTGAAACACATTACTGTACATTTTATCGATGGGCGTCTATATTTCATGTATGGCTTAGAAGGTCGAGGGTCAAACTGTTCGAGAACGTTACCACCTTCTGTGACATACAAAACGATAAGTCAATAGCTTCCCCTATCCTTGTGGTTTAGAGAGTCAAACCATGTATTCCTGGTGTTAGTCCGCTCAACAGTATTGCCAATACACACCTAAACTCACTGTTTGGATAGTAAAGCAGAGCGGCAAACCGTTTGAGGGCATTGCCAATTGGTATAAAGTCAAACACTTTACCGAAGGCCTTACCCTTCACGAACCTCGCCTGCAGCATCGAGAGTATAAGTTCGGGTTAACTGACAAAAAGTAGTATACATTTTAGTGACGAGCACGTCGATTTCATGCGTGAATTAAAGGGTCGAGGCACAAATCGCTCGAGAACGTTACTACCTTCCTTGTCAGATGATCGGCTATGTCAATAACTTCGCCTACCCTGTGAGGAGAGACAAACCAGGTATTCTGGAAGTAATTTCGTTGATGTGTTTTGGCAATAGGCACCTTATTCACGGTTTGAATATTACAGTAGGGCGACAAACCGTTTGAGATCGTTAACAATTGGTATAAAGTCAATCACTTTACCGACGGCCATGCCATCGGAAAAGCAAACAGGCCATTTCGAGAGTATAACTTCGTGTCCACAGGCCCAAATTAATAAACATCTTAGTGAATGGGACCTTAGTTACATTATGAATAAGAAGATCGAGGGTCATACCGTTGAGATATTTGCCACATACTTTGAGATTCGAAAGGATATGTCAAAAGCTTCACCTGTCCTGCGATTCCGAGAGTTAAATGAGGTAATCCGGGAGTACGTCTGCTGAGCAGTGCTATTGTATTCAAACCGTTAATTATGATGTCTGTTGCCAATACTCTTGAATATTTAAAGCAGACCGTCAAAACGGTGTATATCGTTAGTTAGTTGGCATCTTAGAGGGCTAACACCACATGTTTGTGTGTAAATATCAACGGCGAAAGTCAAAGCGGTGCAGAACGTGACCACCTTCTGCGAGAGACGACCGGCTAAGTCCATACCTTGACCTATTCCAATATTCTAAGAGTCAATCCATGTATTCCTGGAGTAAATGCTACTAATTTGCTTCCTTGAACACTGAGGAAGACACTTGCTGCAGCGGGTTGGGCTTCTCGTTACGTATGGCCTTCTGTACAAAATTTGTCGCAATACGAATAGGTAACGTCCTACAAAGATTCGACGCGCGACTTTAGTATTCGAACCGTGAATTAATATGTCTATTGCTAACATTTTTTCAGCGGATTTAATCCCGGAGTGCCTGGTTTTAATCTCGGAACCACAGTATATGTGAAGCTACTGACTGATCTGTTCGAGTCTCAAACACGTTGGTAACAATCGCGAACGTATTGTCCCTTGGTTTTGTAATTCTTACATAACACTATGGTGCCCATCGCTAAAATGTACGGGTTAGCTTCTCGGAAGGAAGGCTTTCGGTATAAAGTTTAACTCCATAACAATAGGTAACGTTCTGCAACAGTATGTCAGTCTGCTCTAATATTCATACCGTGAATTAAGATGTCTATTGCACGTTCTGTACAGTGTATTTGATTCCGTGGTACCTGGTTTGACTCTCGGAATCTCTGGATAGTTGATGCTCTTCACTTATCCGTTCATCTCTCACCGAAGATGGTACCGATATCGCACGTCTTGACCCCCGATCTTCTAGTTCAAACATTAAGTGAAGGTGCCCGTCACTGAACTGAATACTAATATCTCTCTCAGGACACGAATTTATACTCTCATAAGGCGTGTGAGGTTCGCGGGAGGTGAGGCCTATGGTAAAACGTTTGACTATATCCGAATTGGTAACTATCTACAACTCTTTGACCCTTTACGTTAATATTGATACTGTGAATTAAGCGTATTGCTAATCCTGGTTAGCGGATTAACACTCGGTCTCCCTCGTTTGACTCTCGGTAGCACAGGACAGGTGAACCTATTGTCTTGGCCGTTCGACTCTCATAGATGGTGGTAACATTCTCGAGAGATTTGACGCTTGACCTTCAAAGCCATACATGAAGTAAAGGTGCCTGTCTCTGAAGTGTATACTAAGCTGCTTCTCTGAACACGAAGATATACACTCGATGCAGCGGGAGATTTTCCCGGAAAGGAATGCCTTTGGTAAAAATAAATAGCAAAAAACTCAATAGCAATAGGTATCGTTCTACAACGGTTTCAATCTGTACATTAATATTCGAGCCGTAAATTATGGTATCTATTTTTAGTACTGTATTGCGGATTTACTCCCGGAATTCCAGTAATGCCTCTCGGTATCACAGGATTGGTGAAGCTATTGACGTAGACTTTCGAATCACAAAGAGGGCCGTATCGTTCTCGAATTGGTTGACACTCGATATACTAAGTCATACATGAAATGAGGATGCTCGTGACTAAAGTTTAGACTATTTTGCTTCTCTGACCACGAAGCTATACTCTCGATACAGCGGGTTAGTTTCTCGGAAGGTACAGCCTTGGTGGAAAGGTACACTCGATACCAGTAGGTAAAGTTGAACAATTGTCTGACCCTGTACTTAAATATATATACAAGGAAGTAGGGTATTAATACCGATACTGTACAGCAGATTTTCACCCAGAATACCTGGTTTGACTCTCAGAATCACAGGATATATGAGGCTATTCACATAGCCGTTCGACTGCCAAGGATGGTGGTACCGTTCTCGAATAGTTTGACTCTCGATTTTGCTATACCTACATGAAAATAAAGAGCCCGTCTACTAAAATCGCTACCTATACGTTCCTGTGAACTCGACGCAAAACAATCGCTACGACGGCTTGTTGTCTCGGAATGTAAGCTATGGGTTAATAAGAATGCCATTGTAACTAATGGTATTGTTCCCCGACCGTTTCACACCATTTATTTATTAATATTCATGCTGTGAATTGAGGTGCCTATTGCCAATACTGTTCAGCGCATTTAACCCTGGAATACCATGCTTGTGTCACGGAATCACTACTATGGGTGAAGCAATTGGCTCAGCCGTTCGACTCACAATAAAGGTGGGATCGATCTCGAACTGTTTGACTGTCGATTTTTCTATTCAAGCATGAAGAAAAGCTGTCCGTATGCTATGAAGTCTACTAATTTGTCTTCGCGGGCACTAAGCACGAAAATCGATACTACGGGTTAGGTTCAAGCAAGGTAAGAACTTCGGTAGAAAGTACGACTTTAAAGTAATTGGTAGCATTCTTAAAGGGCTTGACGCTCCACTTTAATATTCCTACCCAGAATGAAGGCGTCTATTTCCAATACTGTTCAGCGGATTTACTCCTGGAATTCTAGGCGTGTCTCCCAGAATCAAAATTACAGTTGACCATCGGAAAGAAAATTACATCTACTAATTTGTTACGTTCTCAAACGGCTTGACGCTATACATTGACATACAAACTGTGTAATAAGGTATTCATTGCCAATACTGTTCAACGGATGTACTTCTGAGAGACCAGGTATTGCTCTCGGAATCGCAGGACACGTGAAGCTATTGTCATACATGTGCGATTCTCAAGGAAGGTGGTAACGTTCTGGAACGGTTTGCCTCGCGACCTTCTCTCTCATATATGAAATCAAGGGTCCCGTCACTAATATGAATACTTATTAGTTGCATTGAACAGGAAGCAAGATACTCCCTGCAGCCGATTATGTTCTCGGTAGCCAAAGTAACCTGTACAAAAAATGACTTTGTGCCAACCTGTAATTTCCACTGTCGATTTAAATCTATGCCTTAATATCCATACCATGAATTAAGCTGTCTATTGCCAATTCTGTAAAGTGGATTTACTCCCGGCATTCCTGATATGACTGTCGAAATAACAGGATACGCGAAGCTTTTGACTTTATCGTTAGACTCTCAAACATGGTGGGAACGATCTCGAAAAGTTCGATGCTCGATCTTCTAATTCATATGTAAGGTTAAGGTATCCGTCTTCTAAAACATCTTCTAATTTGTTCCCCTGATCCCGAAGTCATACCCACGATACAGCGGGTTATGTTCTCGGAAGGAAAGGTATCTGCTGAGGAGTATGACGTTATATACACTGGTAACGTTCTCCAGCGGTTTGATTCTGTGTTAGCATTCATACAGTGAGTTGAGGTGTTTATTGCAAACACTGTTCAGCGGATTTACTCCCGGTATACCTAGTTTGGCAGTAGGAATCACATCATAGGTGTACCTATTGTCATAGCCGTTCGATCCTCAAAGAAGGTGGTAACGTTCTCGAACTGTTCGACACTAGATCATCATAATTGGTGCATGAAATTAAGGTGCCCTACACTAAAAAGCATAAGAATTTGCTTCCCCGAACACGAAGTTGTACTCTCTATACAGCGGGTTAACATCTTGGAGGGTAATGCCTTGGGTTAAAATATTGTTATACAGCAGTCGGTAGCGTTGAACAACGGATTAGCTGTGTAATTTAATATCTATACCGTGAAATATGGTCCCTAATGGCCGTACTGAACTGCAGATTTACCCTCGGAATACCTGATTTGACTCTCCGAATCATAGGATATGTGAAGCTGTTGGCACAGTCGTTCGGTTCTCAATGAAGGTGGTAACGTTCTCGCACGGTGTGACCCTCGATCTTCGAATTCATTCACGAAGTTAAGGTACCCGACGCTAAAATTTAGATTATTTTGGTCCACTGAACACGATGTTGTACCCTTGATACAGCGGGTTAGATTCACCGCGGGTAAGGCCTTCGGCAAAAGTTTGACTCGATAAAAATTGGTATCGTTCGCAAATGGCTTGTCGCTCTGCTTGAATACTCAAGTCGTGATATAAGGTGTCTCATGCCAATACTCTTCAGCGTATTTTCTCGCGGAGTCCTCATTTGACGATCCGAATCATGCGATTGGTGAAGCTATTGACGTAGCCGTTTGATTATCAAGGGAAGTGGTAACGATCTGGAACGGTTTGACCCTCGATCTTCTAATGCGTACACGAAATTAAGGTGCCCGTCACTAATATGTCTACTAATTTGTCTCTCGGAACACGAAGTAACACCCCCAAAAAAGCGGGATTGCTTCTCGGAAGGAATGGCCTACGGTAAAAGTTGGACTGTATACGAATGGGTAAAGTTCTACAATGGATTGAACTCCTGCTGTAATATTCGAACAGTGCATGATGGTACGGCAGATCGAGCAACACTACTGTATGGTCTCCGTTAATTTCTTATGACGTGATTTTGAGCCGCAAGCAATTCTTTCTCATTTTTATATTTATATACAAATACTGCAATTTACTGTTATGGTCATTACAAGTTTTTTTCGCAATTGTCTATCGTTGGTAGAAAAAACCGTATTTCTGAATACAAGTGTCTTTGGAACTAGTTCAGTACACATTTATAACATCATTTTGTTCTTCTTATTTTTATTTTACATGATTGTCTGAATACGTATCTATGCTTCCTGAGCGTCACGGATTGAGTAGCAGTTTCATTCGGCATATCGGAGCGACGCTACTGCAACGATTTTCGATAATTTATCTATCCATGATACTCTACCGTATGCAATCTTTCGCAGTCTTCTATTTACCCCTACATGATGTAGTTCACATTTATGATATTTTACATGTTTCTGAAAGTTTTCAATTTTTTTTTTTTTTTAAACTGTATTTCTTAGTAAATGTTTCTTTTCAGTTTGGTGAGTTTAGGTTTATGACAATATCATGTTAAATTATGAAAAAAGTCGAAAAATCGTAAGAGTAAATTGCAGTATGCTGAAGTAAATAGAAACTTGCGAAAGATTGCATGCCGTTCAATATTGTGGTTAAAAAGGTTAACGAAGATCATGCGGTATGCATGACCACTTCAGCCGTGTCGCTACAGCACCGAGGGTACGTATACAGACAACCCTGTAAAATGTCAAAAAGCTTAACAAGATATTGTCATAAACATAAACTCAACAAATTCAAAAGTCGCGTATACTAAAGAATACAGGTCCTCGTATTTAAATTTATGAATTTTGAAATGAATTGAAAAAATCGTAACAGTAAAATGCAGTATGTAGAAATGAATAGAAAATTGCAAACGAATGCATTCGGCACTATCTTATGGATAAGGAAATATACAAAGAACATCCGGAAGAGCCGCTACGATCTGGCGTTCGCAACTGCAAGTCCTCGCCAGTGGTGTTGGTCCGGGAACGTAGGTTCGCATACAGAATGTCGTATAAAATAGCAATTTGTAACAAATAAATGACATAAGCGTACACTCAAGTAATTACAAAAACACCTTTATTATGAAATATAATTTCTTATTCTTAAAATTGAAAATTTGGAAGAAAATCGAAATATTAGGACAGTAAATTGCAGAATGTATAAATAAAGTAAAAATTGGGAACAAATGCATGGAAATATACAGGAAACTGCGAATGAATGGTTACGGTACTATAATGAGTATATTGAAATTAACAAAGACCCGAACAGTCAAGTAGCTCTGACCTACCGAACGCAATTATAAGACCACTCCATTCGTGTTGCTGCATATCCGGGGGTTTGTATTCAGACAATCATATTATACAACAGAAAGTTAAACAAAATATTGGCATAAATGTAGACTTATCCAATTGAAAGGGCACATTTACTAAGAAGTACAAATTTTTAATTTAAAAACTGGAAATTACGAAAAAAATCGAAAATAGCATAACCGTAATATACAGCATGTATAAACAAATGGAAGACTGGGAAGAGATCCATACGGTACAGTATTATGGTTGAAGAAATTAACGAAGCTCATAGAATAGTGTCTCTCAGATCAACAAAATATCGGTATAAACGTACACTTAACCAATTCCAATGACACTTCTTCCAAAAAATATAACGCTTGAAATGACATGTTGGGAATTTTGAAAATGATCGAAAATATCGTAACAGTAAATTACAGTAATTATAATTAAATGGAATCTGGGAAAAATGCATACGTTACAAAATGAAGGTTAAAGACAATATCGTAGACCATCCAGCAGTGCCGCTTCGTTCTGCCGTACGCTACTACAAGACCTCTTACTTATATATTTATACTTATATATATATATATATATATATATATATATATATATATATATATAGACCATCGCATAAAAAAAGAAAAAGTTTAACAAAATATGACATAAATGTACACTCATCTAATGCCAAAGACACTGTTACTAAGAAACGCAATTCTTTAAACTAAAAATTGAAAATATTGAGAAACATTGAATATATCATATCAGTAAATTACAGTTAGTTAATCTACGAGGAAGACTGCAAAAGAGTTTCTGCAGTATAATATCCATGTTATAGAAATTAACGAAGGCCATACAGTAGCATCGCTCCGATCTACCGAGCACAACTACGAGTTCATTCCAGTCGTGTCGCAGTGGAATCGTCGGTATGTACACAGACAATCATATAAAATTACAATAAGTTTAACATAATATTATCAAGAACGTAAACTCAACTAACTCATAGGACAATATTATTAAGGAATACAACTCTCAAAATTGAAGATTGACAATTATGAAAAAAAAATCGAAGATATGAAAGCAGTAAATTACTGTATGATTAAATAAATGGATGACCGGGATTAGATGCATACCATACAAAATTAAGTTTAACGCAATTAACTACGACCCTCCAGTAGTGCGGCTTCGATCTGTCTTACGCAAATACAGGACATCACCATTAGTGTCTCTCCGGCAGCGCAGGTACGTACACGGCCAGTCATATTAAATACGAATAAGGTCAACATAATAATGTCATAAATGTAGACACAACATATTCCAAAGGTGCTTTTACTATCAAACTCAATTTCTTCAACGAAAAATAGAAAATATCGAAGAAATTCGAATATATCGCAAAAGTAAATGACAGTATATATAAATAAATCCAGTCCTGGAAATATGGATGCGGTACAATATCTTGGTTTGAGAAATTAACGCAGATCACACAGTACTGCTGCTTTTCTCTGCCGTACGCAACTACAAGGCATCGCAAGTCGAGTCACACTCGTACCGTACGTTCGTATAGAGACAATCATATAAAATAACAATAAGTTTAACAGAATAATGTCATAAACGAATACTCGATTAATATCAAAGACATTATTACTGGGAAACAAAATTTCTTAAAACAAGAATTGAAAATTACGAAATAAGAAATCGAAAAATCACAACAGTAAATTACAGTATGCATAAGTAAATGGAAAACTGGGAAAAAATATATACGGTACAAAATCAGAGTTAAATGAGTAGACGAAGACCATCGAGTAGTGCCGGTCCGATCATGTGAACGCACCTACAGCATAATTCGAGCTGTGTCGTGCAGGAACCGTAGGAACGTATACAGACAACCGTATAAAATAACAATATATATAACAAAATATTGGCATAAGCGTACACTCAACTATTTCCAGATAGAATTTTACTAAGGAATACAATTTTAGAAATTATCAATTGGAATTTTGGGAGAAATCGAGAATATCAAAATAGTAAATAACTATATGTAGAATTAAATAGAAAAGCGGACAAAACGCAACGTTACAATAACATGATTAAGCAAATTGACGAAGACCAGCCAGTATGTTCGCTCCAATCTGCCGAACACAACGGCAAGTCCACTATTGTCTTGTCGCACCGAATGCGTAAGTACGCATAGAGGCAATCACATAAATCTACAATAAGATTAGCAAAATATTGTCATTAACGTACACTCACATAATTCCAAGACACATTTACTGAGAAATACCATTTTTGATATTCACAATTCGATATTTGGTAGAAAATCGGAAATACCAGACGTGTAAGTTGCAGTATGTAGAAATAAATAGAAAACTATGAAAGGTGCATACGGTACAATATCACGGTTAAGGAAGTTTACGTACATCATACCCTAGATTCGCTCCGATCTACCGATCGCAAATACAGGATCACAACTGCCGTGTCGCTCCGACAGCGTAGTTACATATTCAAACAATCATATAAAATAACAATATTTTTAACAAGATAATGCCATAAACGTACACTCAACTAATTTCAAAGGCACTTTCACTAAGAAATACAATTTTTTTACATAAAAATTGAAAATTTCGAACAAGAACGAAAATATAACGACAGTGAACTGCAGTATCTATAAATAAATAGAAAACAGTGACAGAATGCATATGCTACAAAAGCAAGGATAAGGAATTGACTGAAACCATACAGTAATGCCGCTTCGAGCTGCAGTGTACAACTACAAGACCATGATATAACTTCATCTAACCTGAGATAGCATGACTACAAGCAGGTGTTCCGGGCGTAAATCCGCTCAACAGTATTGGCGATAGACACATTAATCCGCTGGTTGAATATTAAAGTCCAACGTCAAGCCGTTGTAGAAAGTTACATATACATATAGGGGTCAATCGTGCTACGGAAGTCCTTGCCTTCCGAGGATCAAATCCGCTGTATCGAGAGTATAACATCGTGTTGAAGGATGCAAGGTAGTATACATCTTAGTGACGTCACCATTGAATTCATGTATGAAGTAGAAGTTCTAGGGTCAAAACGCTCGAGAACGTTGCACACCTTCTGTAAGAGACGAACGGTTAAGTCAACAGCTTCACCTATACTGAGGTTCCGAGAGCCACACCAGGTATTCCGCGAGTATATCCAATGAACAGTGTGGGCAACCGACGCCATAATTCACGGCTTGGGTATTAAAACGGAGCGTCAAGCCGTTTGAGAACGATATCAATTAGTATAAAGTCATTATTTTTACCGATTACCATACCTTCCGAGAACCGATCGCGCCGTATCGAGTTACTTGCTTATTGTTCGCGGAAACAAATTAGTCGACTTATCCGCAGACGGGCACCACATTTTCTTGAATAGATATAAAAATCGACAGCAAAGCCGTTGGAGAACGACTCCACCATTTTTAGACACTAACGGCGATGTGAATGGCTTCACCTATCCAGTGATTCCGACAGTCAGGCCAGGTACCCAGTGAGTAAATCTGCTGAACGGTGCTAGCAAAAAACACCTTAATTCGCGGCTTGAATATTAAAGTAGGGTGTCAAGCTGATACCGATTGGTACAAAGTCAAACGTTTTCCGAAAGCGATTACTTCCGCGAATCTGAACGGCTCCATCGAGACAATAACTTCGGCCTCTGAGAAGGAAATTAGTATTAATTTCAGTGACGGGCACATTATCTTCATGTATGTATCAGAAGATCGTGCGTCAAACAGCTCGGGAACGTTGCCACCTTCTGTTAGACACCAACCGCTGCGACAGTGGCTTCACCTATCTTGTGGCTGGTAGAGCCAAACCAGGTATTCCTGAACTAAGGCCGCTGAACAGTATTGGCAATAGACACCTTATTTCACGGTATGAATACGAAGGTAGAGCGTCCAACGGTTATAGATGTTTATCTTTCAATTTAGAGTCAGACATTTTACCGAGGGCCATACCGTCCGAGAAGCCCAAACCGCTGCAGCAGGTGTCTTGATCAATGTTCAAGGTAGCAAATTAGTAACATTTACTCCGGGAGTACATGGTCTGACTCGTAGAATATTTGAATACCTCAAGCTATGCACTTAGCAATTCGTCTCTGAAAAATTGCTTCTCTCTGAAAACGAAGCCACACCCTCTGTAGAGCTGGATAGCTTCTAGGAAGGTAAGGCCTTCGGTAAAATGATTGAATCTATACGAATAGGTAAAGCTCTTCAACGGTTCGATAATCTGCATTATTATTCATACCATGAAATAAGCTGTCTATTTCCATTACTCTTCAGCGGATTAGACCAGAAATATATATATACATATATTCCCAGGAATATAATCCCGAGGACATAATCCCTGGATAGGTGGAGCTATTGACTTAGCCGTTCCTCACGTAAAGTAGGAGGGATTGTTATCTAAATATTTTTTTCGAATATTTTATTCCTACATAAAAATATACTTTCCGTCTGCTAAGATGTCTACTATTATGTATCCATGAGAACTAAGCATGATAGTCGCTACATCGCGTTAGGTTCCGGGAAGGTATGGCCTCCGGTAAAACATTCGTCCTTATTCCAATCGGTAACGCACTCAAACGGTTTGACTCTCTACACTAACATTCAAATCGTGTATTACGGTATCTACTGCCACTACTGTTGAGCGGATTCACACCCGAGCTGCCTGTTTGACTCTCAGAACCGCGTAGTAGGTGAAGCTATTGACTTAGCTGTTCGTCGCTCACAGCAGGTTGCAGCGTTCCCGAGCGGTTCGACCCTCGATATTCTGACTCATACATGAAGTTAAGGTGCCCGTCACTGAAGTGAATACTAATTTCGCACTCTGAACACAAAGTCATATTTTCGAAACGGCGGGTTACTGTCTCCGAACGAATGGCAATTGATCAAGTGTTTGACTCTATACCACTGGACAACGTTCTACTACGGTTTGACGGTCTACTTTAGCATTCAGACCGCGAATTGAGGCGTCTGTTGCCAATAATATACACTGGATTTACGCCAGGAATCCTGGTTTAACTCTTGAAAACACAGGATGTGTAATGCTATTGACTTAGCTGTTCGAATATCACTGAAGGGGGTAACGTTCGCGAACGGTATCACCTTCGATGTTCTAATTCGTAAATGATGTTATGGTGCTCTTCAATGAAATGAATACTAACATCTTTCTCTGTACACGATTCAGTTCTCTCGACATGGCAGGTTAGCTTCTCCGAAGGTATGTATATCGTTGAAGTGTTTGACTGTATACAAATTGGCTATGTTCCCAAACGGCGTGACACTCTATTTTAATATTGAAACCGTGGTTTAAGGTGTCTGTTGCCAATATTGTTCAGCGGATTTACACCCAAAATACCTGGTATAACTCTCTGAATCAAAGGATAGGCGAAGCGATTGGCTTAGCCGTTCAACCCTCATAGAAGGCGGTCACGTTTTTTAACGGTTTGACACTCGATTTTCTTATTCGAAATTGAAATTAAGTCCCCCGTCACTAAAATGTTTCTAATGCGTTTCCCTAAACACGTAGCTATACTCTCGACAGGGCGGGATAGCTTTTCCGTCGGTAAGGCATTCGGTGAAACGTTTGAATCCGTGATTTAAGGTGACTACTACCGATATTGTTCCGTGGATTCACTCCCGGAATACCAGCTTTGACTTTCGGATTCGGACGGTGGGTGAAGCTATTGACTTAGCCGTTCGTCTCCCGCTGAAGGTGGCAACGTTCACGAGCGGTTTGACATTCGACCTCTAAATTCGTACATGAAGTTACGGTGCCCGTCACTGAAATCAATACTAACTTCATTCTCTGAACACGATTCTATACTACCGACAAGGCCGGTTAGTTTCTCCGAAGGTAAGTATATCTGTACAGTGTTTGACTTTATATAAATTGGTAATGTTTGTTTAATTGGTAATTGGTTTGGCGCTTTTCTTTTTTATTCAAACCATGGATTAAAGTGTCTATTGGGAATACATTTCAGAGGAATTACTCCAGAGGCTCTTCATTTGACTCTCGGAATCACTGGATAGGAGAAGCAATTGAATCAGCCGTTTGACTCTCAAAGAAGGTGGTATCGTTCTCGAACTGCCTGACACTAGAACTTCCAATTCATACATAAATTAAGTTGCCCGTCAATAAATTGCATACTAATTTGTGTGTGTGATCACAAAGTTATACTCGTGAAACAGCGGTGAAATTTCTCAGATGGTAAGGCTTCTGTAAAACGCTTGGATTCATAACAATTGATAACGGTCTCAAACAGTCTGATGCTATAATCCAATATTCAAACCGTGAATTAAGGCGTTAATAGCCAATACCGTTCAGCAAGATCACTCCCCGAATACCTGGTTTAACTGTAGGAATCACAGGACAGCAGAAGGATATATGTTAGCCGTTCGACTCTCAGCGATCGTGGTGAAGCTCTGAATCCGCCTGACGCTCGATCTCCTAATTCATGCACGAAATAATGGTAGCCGCTTCTGAAATATGTACCAATGTGTTTCTCTGGACACGGAGTTATACTCTCGATAAAGCGGTATACGTTCACGGTCGGTAACGAGTTCTATAAAAAAAAATGACTTCAGATCATTTGGTAATGTTCTCCGTCGGTCTGACTCCCACCTCTAATGCTCATGTAGCTAACTTAGGTGTCTATTGCCAATGCTGTTGAGCGTATGTACTCCTAGAATTCCTTGTTTGAGTTGCGGCATCCATGAATTGGTGAATATGCTGACTTAGCTGTGCGACTCCCGAGGATGTTGTTCACGTTCACGAACCGTTTGTTCCTCGATTTTCTGTTTCATAGATAAAATTATGTTTCCCGTCACTAAAATTTATAATGTTTTGCTTCACTGACGACGAAGTTACACTCTCGATACAGCGGATTAGCTTCTCGGACGGAACGGCCATCTGTGAAAAATGAGACCCAATAGCGATCGGTAAATTTGTAGAACTGTGTGACTCTGTACGTTACAATTTATACCGGAAGAAGGGTTTTAATGTCGATACTGTACAGCGGATTTACACCCGGAATCACAGGATAGGTGAAGCTATCAACATAGCCGTTCGTCGTTCAAAGAAAGGTGGAAACATTTTTGAACGGTCTGACAATTGGTCTACTAATTCATACATGAAAGTAAGATGCTCGTCACTAAAATGTACATTACTTTGCATCCCTGAACACGAAGTAATACTTTAGATACAGCGCAATAGCTTCTCGGAAGTTAAAACCTTTGTCTATAAGTTTGACAGTATAATTGTACGTAACGTCCTTCCACGGTCTGACTCTCCACTTTATTATTCATGCCGCGAATTTAGAGGCCTGTTTCCAACACTGTTAAGCGTATTTGCTTCCGGAATACATCGTATGACTCTTGGAATCACAGGATAGATGAAGCTATTGACATAGCCGTTCGACTCTCACAGAAGGTGGTAACGTTATCTACCAGATTGACAATCGATCTTCTAATTCATACACAAAGATAAGGTGCCCGTCACTAAAATGTATAGTAATCTGTTCCTCTGAACACGATGTTACACTCTCAATACAGTGGGATAGATTATTTGTGGGTAAGGTCTTCGTCAATAAATTTGACTTTATAGCAATTTGTAACGTTCTCAAATGGTTTGACGCTCTAGTTTAATATTCAAATCGCGAATAAGGTGCCTATTAGCAACACTGTTCAGCGGATTTACGCCCGGAATTCCTGGTTTGACTCTCGGAATCACAGGAGAGGTGAAGCTGTTGACTTAGCCGGTCGTCTCTGACTGATGGTGGTAACGCTCTCGATCGATTTGACTCCATCTTCTAATTAATACATGAAATTATGCTGCACGTCACTAAAATGTATACCAGTTCGTACCTCTGAACACGGCGTGATACTCTTGGTACAGGGGGTTAGTTTTTAAGAGGGTAAGGCGATCTGTATGAAGTTTAACCCTACACGAATATGAAATGTTATACAATGTCTCCACGGCCTTCCTTAATATTCATCCCGAGAATGAAGCTACCTATTGCCAAGACTGTTTAGCGTATTTACTCCCGGAATACATGGTTTGACTCACAGTATCACTGGACATGTGACGCTATTGACTTAGCCGTTCGTATCGCAGAGATGGTGACATCGTTCTCGAACGGCTTGACACTCGATATTCTAATTCAACACGACGTTAATATGCCCGTCACTGAAATGGATACTAACTTCTTCCTCTGCAAACGATGATATACTATCATCCCAGCGGGTCAGGTCCTCGGAAGGTAAGGCCTTCGGTCAAAAGTTTTACTCTGTACAAGTACGTTACGCTTTTTCACCGTTTGACTTTCTGGTTTATTATTCACACTGAGAATTAAGGTGTCTATTGCCAAAACTTTTTCGCGTATTTACTCCCGGAATACTTGGTTTAACTCCCGCAATCACAGGATAGGTAAGATATTGACTTACATGTGCGACTTTTACGGAAGGAGGGATCGTTCTCCAACGGTTATACTCTCGATTTTGCTATTCATAAATGAAGGAAAGCTGTCGTCTGCTATAATGGCTCCTAATTTGTTTCCGGAGCACTATGCACGGCACTCGACACAGCGGGAAATGTTCTAGGAAGATAATGTATTCGGTAAGAAGTATGACTCTATACCTGAAGTAACGTTCACAAACCCTTTTACGCTCTGCTTTAAAATTCATACCGTGATTTAAAGTGTATATTGCCAATTATTTTCGGCGTATTTACTTTTGGAATTCCTGATTTTCATTCCGGAATCACAGGACAGCTGGAGCAATTTACTTAGATGTTTGAATTTTACATAAGGTGATAATGTTCTCGAACGGTTTGCCCCTCGATATTCCATTTCATGCATGAAATTAACGTCACATTCACTAAAATGTTGACTAATTTCATCCTCTGAACACGAAGATATACTTTCGAGGTTGAGGTTTAGCATCTCCGAATGTAAGGCTATCT
Organism: Lasioglossum baleicum; assembly: GCF_051020765.1. Classification (NCBI taxonomy): domain Eukaryota; kingdom Metazoa; phylum Arthropoda; class Insecta; order Hymenoptera; family Halictidae; genus Lasioglossum; species Lasioglossum baleicum. Next base: position 36,319 of record NW_027470338.1, read on the forward strand.
GCAAAATGTTTAGCATTATACAAATAGGTAACGTCTTACTATGGTTTGTCGATCTGCTTTAATATTCAAAACGTGAAATAGTGTTTCTATTGCCAAAGCTGATCAGCAGATTTACACCAGGAATACCTGGGATGAATCTCGGTAACACAGGATATGTGAAGCTATTCCCATAGGTTTTCGAATGTCATAGAAGGTGATAACAATCGGTAACGATCTGAAACGGTTTGACAAACTATTTTAATATTCAAACCGTGAATTAAGGTGTCTATTGCTAATACTTTTCAGCAGATTAACTCCGGTAATACCAGGTTTGACTCTCTGAGTCACAGGATAGGTGAAGCTATTAACCCAGCCGTTCAAGACTCAAAGAAGTTGGTAAAGTTCTAGAACGGTTTGACAGTTGATCTTCTAACTCATACGTGAAATTCAGGTGCCCGTTACTAAAGTGTATCATAACTTGTATCTCTGGTTAAGTAGTTATACTCTCGATACCGCGGATTGGGTACTCGGAGGCTAAGGCCTTCGGTAAAACATTTGATATTATAACAATATGTAACGGTCTTCAATGGTTAGACTGTCTGCTTTAATATTCAAACCGTGAATTTAGGTGTCTATTTCCAATAGTGCGGGGCGCACTTGCGCCCGGAATATCTGGTTCAGCTTTCGGAATCACAGGATGAGTGTAGCTATGGCCTCAGCCATGCGACTCTCATAAGAGATGGTAACGTTCTCGATAGGTTAGACCCTCGATCTTCTAATTCATACACGAGAATAAGGCGCCCGTCTCTGAAATGAATACTAATTTCGTTTTCTGAACACGAAGTAATACTCTCGAAGCAGCGGGTCAGTTCCTCGGTTTGTAAGGACGGTCTCGGTAAAGCGTTTAACTTTACATAAATCGGTAAGATTCTTCATCAGTTTGGCGATCTACTTTAACATTGGTACCGCGAATTATAGTGTCTATTGCCACTGCTGTTGGGCGGACTTACTCCCGAAGTACCTGGTTTAACTCAAGGAACCACAGGATAGGTGAAGCTATTGACGTAGCCGTTTGCCTCTCACAGAAGGTGGCAATGTTCTGGAGCGGTATGACCCACGATATTGTAATTCATACATGAAGATCACGTTCCCGTCACTGAACTGGAAACTGACTTCTTTCTCAGAACCTGAAATTGCACTCTCGATGAAGCAGGTTAGTTTCGCGGAAGGTAACGCATTCGGTAGAACATTTGAAGTTATACCAATATGGGACGTTTTCGAACGATTTGACGCTCTGCTTTACTTTTCAAACCGCGAACTAAAGTGTCTATTGGAAAAACTGTTCAGCGGACATACTCCCGGAATACCTGGTCTGACTCTTCGAATCACAGGACAGGTGAAGCTATTGGGGTAGCGGTTCGTCTCTCACAGAAGGGTGAAACGTTCCCGAGCGGCTTGACGCACAACCGTCTATTTCATTCTTGAAGTTATGTTGCCCGTCACTGAAGTGAAGGCTTATTTCTTGTTCTGATGACGATGTTACAGTCTAGATAGAGCCACTGAGGTTCGTGGAAGGTAAGGCAATCGGTAAAACGTTTGACTTAATACCAATAGGTATAGCACTCAAACGGTCTGACGCTCTACATTAATGTTCAAACTGTGAATTAAGGTGTCTATTTCCAGTACAGTTCAGCTGATTTACTGGATGCCAATCAATATTTCCATTCAAGCATGAGATAGTGTCAGTCACTACAATATACACCTACTTGTTTCCGTTTTCACTAAGGAGCACAGTAATTGCAGCGGGTTAGGTTCTCGGTAGGTATGGTAATTCATAAAACGATTGACTTTATACCAACTGGTAACGTTCTCGAACGGTTTGACGCTCAACTGTAATATTCATACCGTGAATGAACGTGTCCGTTGTTAATACTGCACTGTGGATTCACATCCGGAATACCTGTCCAGGACCTCAGAACCGCATGTTAGTTGTAGCTACTGACTATGCCGCTCGACACTCAAAGTGGGTGGTGATCTTCTCGAAAGGATTGACTTTTGATCTTTCAATTCATCAATGAAATTATGGTTCCCGTCATAAAAATATATACTAATGTTTCGCCGAACACTACGTTATACCCTCGATTCAGCGGGTTAAGTTCGCGGAATGTAAGGTTTCCGGTAAGAAGATTGTCGTCAAACCAATTGGTAAAGTTCTCTTACGATCTGTCTCTCTACTTTAATATTCATACCGTCAATTCATGTGGGTATTGCGAATACTGTTCAGTGGATTTGCTCCTGGAATTCCAAGCATGACTCTCGGAACCACGTGTAGGTGGTGCTAGTGCGTTAGCTGTTCTACTCCCAAGGAAGCTGGTACGCTCTCGATCGGTTTGACACACGATCTTCTTATTCATACATGAAATTCAGGGTGCCGTCACTAAGATATATACTAATTTCCTTCCTTGAACCCGAAGTCATAATCTACATACATCGGGATAGACTCTTGCAAGGTAAGGTCTTCTGTAAAAGGGTTGACTGTATAGCAGTAGGTTGCGATCTACAATGGCTTGGCACTGTTCCGTAACATTGATATCCTGATATACCGATGTCTAATTCCAATACTGTACTGCAGTATATGTCGCGGAAAACCTGGTCTGTCTCTAGCATTCGTAGGAGAGATGAAGCTATTCTCGGGTCTGTGCGACCCTCAAAGTAGGTGGGAACGTTCAAGAACGGTTCAATACACGACGTTCTAACTCATACCTGAAATTACGGTAACCGTCGCTTAAATGAGTACTAATTTCTTTTTTTGGACAAGAACTATATACTCTCGAAACGGCGAGTTTTATTCACCGAAGGTAAGGACATCGGTAAAGTATTTGACTATATAACAATTGGCTATGCTTTAAAACGGATTGACGTTCTACTTTAGTATCCAACCCGTGAATTAAGGTGTCCCTTGTAAATACTGGTCAGCTGATTTACTGCCGGAATACCTGATTTGATTCTCCGAATCTCAGTATAGGTGAAGCTACTCACTTAACCGTTCGTCTCTCACAGTAGGTGACTACGTTCTCGAGCGACTTCACACTCGATCTTCTAGTTCGCAATGAAGTTAATGTGCCCATCATAAAAATGTTTACCAATTTCGTCCCCTGAACAAGAAGTAATGCTCTCGATAATGCGGGTTAATCTATCGGTGGGTATGGCCTTCGGTAAAACGTTTGTCC
>NW_027470339.1:0-39526 GCF_051020765.1 Lasioglossum baleicum
CTAGTCGAGTAAAAACACGTGCGAGAGGATGCATTCCGCAGGCTAGTCGAGTAAAAACTCGTGCGAGAGGATACATCTCGCAGGCTAGTCGAGTAAAAACACGTGCGAGAGGATGCATCCCGCAGGCTAGTCGAGTAAAAACACGTGCGAGAGGATGCATCCCGCAGGCTAGTCGAGTAAAAACACGTGCGAGAGAATGCATCCCGCAGGCTAGTCGAGTAAAAACACGTGCGAGAGGATGCTTCCCGCAGGCTAGTCGAGTAAAAACACGTGCGAGAGGATGCATCCCGCAGGCTAGTCGAGTAAAAACACGTGCGAGAGGATGCATCCCGCAGGCTAGTCGAGCAAAAACACGTGCGAGAGGATGCATCCCGCAGGCTAGTCGAGCAAAAACACGTGCGAGAGGATGCATCCCGCAGGCTAGTCGAGCAAAAACGCGTGCGAGAGCATGCATCCCGCAGGCTAGTCGAGTAAAAACACGTGCGGGAGGATGCATCCCGCAGGCTAGTCGAGTAAAAACACGTGCGGGAGGATGCATCCTGCAGGCTAGTGGAGTAAAACACGTGCGTGAGGATGCATCCCGCAGGCTAGTCGAGTAAAAACACGTGCGAGAGGATGCATCCCGCAGGCTAGTCGAGTAAAAACACGTGCGAGAGGATGCATCCCGCAGGCTAGTCGAGTAAAAACACGTGCGGGAGGATGCATCCCGCAGGCTAGTGGAGTAAAAACACGTGCGAGAGGATACATCCCGCAGGCTAGTCGAGTAAAAACACGTGCGAGAGCATGCATCCCGCAGGCTAGTCGAGTAAAAACACGTGCGAGAGGATGCATCCCGCAGACTAGTCGAGTAAAAACACGTGCGAGAGGATGCATCCCGCAGGCTAGTCGAGTAAAAACACGTGCGTGAGGATGCATCCCCAGGCTAGTCGAGTAAAAACACGTGCGAGAGGATGCATCCCGCAGGCTAGTCGAGTAAAAACACGTGCGAGAGGATGCATCCCGCAGGCTAGTCGAGTAAAAACACGTGCGAGAGGATGCATCCCGCAGGCTAGTTGAGTAAAAACACGTGCGAGAGGATATATCCCGCAGGCTAGTCGAGTAAAAACACGTGCGAGAGGATGCATCCCGCAGGCTAGTCGAGTAAAAACACGTGCGAGAGGATGCATCCCGCAGGCTAGTCGAGCAAAAACACGTGCGAGAGGATGCATCCCGCAGGCTAGTCGAGTAAAAACACGTGCGAGAGGATGCATCCCGCAGGCTAGTCGAGTAAAAACACGTGCGAGAGCATGCATCCCGCAGGCTAGTCGAGTAAAAACACGTGCGAGAGGGTGCATCCCGCAGGCAGGTCGAGTAAAAACACGTGCGAGAGGATGCATCCCGCAGGCTAGTCCAGTAAAAACACGTGCGAGAGGATGCATCCCGCAGGCTAGTCGAGCAAAAACACGTGCGAGAGGATGCATCCCGCAGGCTAGTCGAGCAAAAACACGTGCGAGAGGATGCATCCCGCAGGCTAGTCGAGCAAAAACACGTGCGAGAGGATGCATCCCGCAGGCTAGTCGAGCAAAAACACGTGCGGGAGGATGCATCCCGCAGGCTAGTCGAGTAAAAACACGTGCGAGAGGATGCATCCCGCAGGCTAGTCGAGTAAAAACACGTGCGAGAGGATGCATCCCGCAGGCTAGTCGAGTAAAAACACGTGCGAGAGGATGCATCCCGCAGGCTAGTCGAGTAAAAACACGTGCGAGAGGATGCATCCCGCAGGCTAGTCGAGCAAAAACACGTGCGAGAGGATGCATCCCGCAGGCTAGTCGAGCAAAAACACGTGCGAGAGGATGCATCCCGCAGGCTAGTCGAGCAAAAACGCGTGCGAGAGGATGCATCCCGCAGGCTAGTCGAGTAAAAACACGTGCGGGAGGATGCATCCCGCAGGCTAGTCGAGTAAAAACACGTGCGAGAGGATGCATCCTGCAGGCTAGTGGAGTAAAACACGTGCGTGAGGATGCATCCCGCAGGCTAGTCGAGTAAAAACACGTGCGAGAGCATGCATCCCGCAGGCTAGTCGAGTAAAAACACGTGCGAGAGGATGCATCCCGCAGGCTAGTCGAGTAAAAACACGTGCGAGGTTTTGTGGGATGCGCATGCGCAGGTTTTTTGGGATGCGCATGCGCAGGTTTTTTGGGATGCGCATGCGCAGGTTTTTTGGGATGCGCATGCGCAGGTTTTTTGGGATGCGCATGGCTAGTCGAGTAAAAACACGTGCGAGAGGATGCACCCCGCAGGCTAGTCGAGTAAAAACACGTGCGAGAGGATATATCCCGCAGGCTAGTCCAGTAAAAACACGTGCGAGAGGATGCATCCCGCAGGCTAGTCGAGTAAAAACACGTGCGAGAGGATGCATCCCGCAGGCTAGTCGAGTAAAAACACGTGCGAGAGGATGCATCCCGCAGGCTAGTCGAGCAAAAACACGTGCGAGAGGATGCATCCCGCAGGCTAGTCGAGTAAAAACACGTGCGAGAGTATGCATCCCGCAGGCTAGTCGAGTAAAAACACGTGCGAGAGCATGCATCCCGCAGGCTAGTCGAGTAAAAACACGTGCGAGAGGGTGCATCCCGCAGGCAGGTCGAGTAAAAACACGTGCGAGAGGATGCATCCCGCAGGCTAGTCCAGTAAAAACACGTGCGAGAGGATGCATCCCGCAGGCTAGTCGAGCAAAAACACGTGCGAGAGGATGCATCCCGCAGGCTAGTCGAGCAAAAACACGTGCGAGAGGATGCATCCCGCAGGTTAGTCGAGCAAAAACACGTGCGGGAGGATGCATCCCGCAGGCTAGTCGAGCAAAAACACGTGCGAGAGGATGCATCTCGCAGGCTAGTCGAGTAAAAACACGTGCGAGTGGATGCATCCCGCAGGCTAGTCGAGCAAAAACACGTGCGAGAGGATGCATCCCGCAGGCTAGTCGAGCAAAAACACGTGCGAGTGGATGCATCCCGCAGGCTAGTCGAGCAAAAACGCGTGCGAGAGGATGCATCCCGCAGGCTAGTCGAGTAAAAACACGTGCGGGAGGATGCATCCCGCAGGCTAGTGGAGTAAAAACACGTGCGAGAGGATACATCCCGCAGGCTAGTCGAGTAAAAACACGTGCGAGAGCATGCATCCCGCAGGCTAGTCGAGTAAAAACACGTGCGAGAGGGTGCATCCCGCAGGCTGGTCGAGTAAAAACACGTGCGAGAGGATGCATCCCGCAGGCTAGTCCAGTAAAAACACGTGCGAGAGGATGCATCCCGCAGGCTAGTCGAGTAAAAACACGTGCGAGAGGATGCATCCCGCAGGCTAGTCGAGTAAAAACACGTGCGAGAGGATGCATCCCGCAGGCTAGTCGAGTAAAAACACGTGCGAGAGGATGCATCCCGCAGGCTAGTCGAGTAAAAACACGTGCGAGAGGGTGCATCCCGCAGGCTGGTCGAGTAAAAACACGTGCGAGAGGATGCATCCCGCAGGCTAGTCCAGTAAAAACACGTGCGAGAGGGTGCATCCCGCAGGCTAGTCGAGTAAAAACACGTGCGAGAGGATATATCCCGCAGGCTAGTCGAGTAAAAACACGTGCGAGAGGATGCATCCCGCAGGCTAGTCGAGTAAAAACACGTGCGAGAGGATGCATCCCGCAGGCTAGTCGAGTAAAAACACGTGCGAGAGGGTGCATCCCGCAGGCTGGTCGAGTAAAAACACGTGCGAGAGGATGCATCCCGCAGGCTAGTCGAGTAAAAACACGTGCGAGAGGATGCATCCTGCAGGCTAGTCGAGTAAAAACACGTGCGAGAGGATGCATCCCGCAGGCTAGTCGAGTAAAAACACGTGCGAGAGGATATATCCCGCAGGCTAGTCCAGTAAAAACACGTGCGAGAGGATGCATCCCGCAGGCTAGTCGAGTAAAAACACGTGCGAGAGGATGCATCCCGCAGGCTAGTCGAGTAAAAAGACGTGCGAGAGGATGCATCCCGCAGGCTAGTCGAGCAAAAACACGTGCGAGAGGATGCATCCCGCAGGCTAGTCGAGTAAAAACACGTGCGAGAGGATGCATCCCGCAGGCTAGTCGAGTAAAAACACGTGCGAGAGCATGCATCCCGCAGGCTAGTCGAGTAAAAACACGTGCGAGAGGGTGCATCCCGCAGGCAGGTCGAGTAAAAACACGTGCGAGAGGATGCATCCCGCAGGCTAGTCCAGTAAAAACACGTGCGAGAGGATGCATCCCGCAGGCTAGTCGAGCAAAAACACGTGCGAGAGGATGCATCCCGCAGGCTAGTCGAGCAAAAACACGTGCGAGAGGATGCATCCCGCAGGCTAGTCGAGCAAAAACACGTGCGAGAGGATGCATCCCGCAGGCTAGTCGAGCAAAAACACGTGCGAGAGGATGCATCCCGCAGGCTAGTCGAGTAAAAACACGTGCGAGTGGATGCATCCCGCAGGCTAGTCGAGCAAAAACACGTGCGAGAGGATGCATCCCGCAGGCTAGTCGAGCAAAAACACGTGCGAGTGGATGCATCCTGCAGGCTAGTCGAGCAAAAACGCGTGCGAGAGGATGCATCCCGCAGGCTAGTCGAGTAAAAACACGTGCGGGAGGATGCATCCCGCAGGCTAGTCGAGTAAAAACACGTGCGAGAGGGTGCATCCCGCAGGCAGGTCGAGTAAAAACACGTGCGAGAGGATGCATCCCGCAGGCTAGTCCAGTAAAAACACGTGCGAGAGGATGCATCCCGCAGGCTAGTCGAGCAAAAACACGTGCGAGAGGATGCATCCCGCAGGCTAGTCGAGCAAAAACACGTGCGAGAGGATGCATCCCGCAGGCTAGTCCAGTAAAAACACGTGCGAGAGGATGCATCCCGCAGGCTAGTCGAGCAAAAACACGTGCGAGAGGATGCATCCCGCAGGCTAGTCGAGTAAAAACACGTGCGAGAGCATGCATCCCGCAGGCTAGTCGAGTAAAAACACGTGCGAGAGGGTGCATCCCGCAGGCTGGTCGAGTAAAAACACGTGCGAGAGGATGCATCCCGCAGGCTAGTCCAGTAAAAACACGTGCGAGAGGATGCATCCCGCAGGCTAGTCGAGTAAAAACACGTGCGAGAGGATGCATTCCGCAGGCTAGTCGAGTAAAAACTCGTGCGAGAGGATGCATCTCGCAGGCTAGTCGAGCAAAAACACGTGCGAGAGGATGCATCCCGCAGGCTAGTCGAGCAAAAACACGTGCGAGAGGATGCATCCCGCAGGCTAGTCGAGCAAAAACGCGTGCGAGAGGATGCATCCCGCAGGCTAGTCGAGTAAAAACACGTGCGGGAGGATGCATCCCGCAGGCTAGTCGAGTAAAAACACGTGCGGGAGGATGCATCCTGCAGGCTAGTGGAGTAAAACACGTGCGTGAGGATGCATCCCGCAGGCTAGTCGAGTAAAAACACGTGCGAGAGGATGCACCCCGCAGGCTAGTCGAGTAAAAACACGTGCGAGAGGATGCATCCCGCAGGCTAGTCGAGTAAAATCACGTGCGAGAGGATGCATCCCGCAGGCTAGTCGAGTAAAAACACGTGCGAGTGGATGCATCCCGCAGGCTAGTCGAGCAAAAACACGTGCGAGAGGATGCATCCCGCAGGCTAGTCGAGCAAAAACACGTGCGAGTGGATGCATCCCGCAGGCTAGTCGAGCAAAAACGCGTGCGAGAGGATGCATCAAGCAGGCTAGTCGAGTAAAAACACGTGCGGGAGGATGCATCCCGCAGGCTAGTGGAGTAAAAACACGTGCGAGAGGATACATCCCGCAGGCTAGTCGAGTAAAAACACGTGCGAGAGCATGCATCCCGCAGGCTAGTCGAGTAAAAACACGTGCGAGAGGATGCATCCCGCAGGCTAGTCGAGTAAAAACACGTGCGAGAGGATGCATCCCGCAGGCTAGTCGAGTAAAAACACGTGCGTGAGGATGCATCCCGCAGGCTAGTCGAGTAAAAACACGTGCGAGAGGATGCATCCCGCAGGCTAGTCGAGTAAAAACACGTGCGAGAGGATGCATCCCGCAGGCTAGTCGAGTAAAAACACGTGCGAGGTTTTGTGGGATGCGCATGCGCAGGTTTTTTGGGATGCGCATGCGCAGGTTTTTTGGGATGCGCATGGCTAGTCGAGTAAAAACACGTGCGAGAGGATGCACCCCGCAGGCTAGTCGAGTAAAAACACGTGCGAGAGGATGCATCCCGCAGGCTAGTCGAGTAAAAACACGTGCGAGAGGATACATCCCGCAGGCTAGTCGAGTAAAAACACGTGCGAGTGGATGCATCCCGCAGGCTAGTCGAGCAAAAACACGTGCGAGAGGATGCATCCCGCAGGCTAGTCGAGCAAAAACACGTGCGAGTGGATGCATCCCGCAGGCTAGTCGAGCAAAAACGCGTGCGAGAGGATGCATCCCGCAGGCTAGTCGAGTAAAAACACGTGCGGGAGGATGCATCCCGCAGGCTAGTGGAGTAAAAACACGTGCGAGAGGATACATCCCGCAGGCTAGTCGAGTAAAAACACGTGCGAGAGCATGCATCCCGCAGGCTAGTCGAGTAAAAACACGTGCGAGAGGGTGCATCCCGCAGGCTGGTCGAGTAAAAACACGTGCGAGAGGATGCATCCCGCAGGCTAGTCCAGTAAAAACACGTGCGAGAGGATGCATCCCGCAGGCTAGTCGAGTAAAAACACGTGCGGGAGGATTCATCCCCCAGGCTAGTGGAGTAAAAACACGTGCGAGAGGATACATCCCGCAGGCTAGTCGACTAAAAACACGTGCGAGAGCATGCATCCCGCAGGCTAGTCGAGTAAAAACACGTGCGAGAGGGTGCATCCCGCAGGCTGGTCGAGTAAAAACACGTGCGAGAGGATGCATCCCGCAGGCTAGTCGAGTAAAAACACGTGCGAGAGGATGCATCCCGCAGGCTAGTCGAGTAAAAACACGTGCGAGAGGATGCATCCCGCAGGCTAGTCGAGTAAAAACACGTGCGAGACGATATATCCCGCAGGCTAGTCGAGTAAAAACACGTGCGAGAGGATGCATCCCGCAGGCTAGTCGAGTAAAAACACGTGCGAGAGGATGCATCCCGCAGGCTAGTCGAGTAAAAACACGTGCGAGGTTTTGTGGGATGCGCATGCGCAGGTTTTTTGGGATGCGCATGCGCAGGTTTTTTGGGATGCGCATGGCTAGTCGAGTAAAAACACGTGCGAGAGGATGCACCCCGCAGGCTAGTCGAGTAAAAACACGTGCGAGAGGATGCATCCCGCAGGCTAGTCGAGTAAAAACACGTGCGAGAGGATGCATCCCGCAGGCTAGTCGAGTAAAAACACGTGCGAGTGGATGCATCCCGCAGGCTAGTCGAGCAAAAACACGTGCGAGAGGATGCATCCCGCAGGCTAGTCGAGCAAAAACACGTGCGAGTGGATGCATCCCGCAGGCTAGTCGAGCAAAAACGCGTGCGAGAGGATGCATCCCGCAGGCTAGTCGAGTAAAAACACGTGCGGGAGGATGCATCCCGCAGGCTAGTGGAGTAAAAACACGTGCGAGAGGATACATCCCGCAGGCTAGTCGAGTAAAAACACGTGCGAGAGCATGCATCCCGCAGGCTAGTCGAGTAAAAACACGTGCGAGAGGGTGCATCCCGCAGGCTGGTCGAGTAAAAACACGTGCGAGAGGATGCATCCCGCAGGCTAGTCCAGTAAAAACACGTGCGAGAGGATGCATCCCGCAGGCTAGTCGAGTAAAAACACGTGCGGGAGGATTCATCCCGCAGGCTAGTGGAGTAAAAACACGTGCGAGAGGATACATCCCGCAGGCTAGTCGAGTAAAAACACGTGCGAGAGCATGCATCCCGCAGGCTAGTCGAGTAAAAACACGTGCGAGAGGGTGCATCCCGCAGGCTGGTCGAGTAAAAACACGTGCGAGAGGATGCATCCCGCAGGCTAGTCCAGTAAAAACACGTGCGAGAGGATGCATCCCGCAGGCTAGTCGAGTAAAAACACGTGCGAGAGGATGCATCCCGCAGGCTAGTCGAGTAAAAACACGTGCGAGAGGATGCATCCCGCAGGCTAGTCGAGTAAAAACACGTGCGAGACGATATATCCCGCAGGCTAGTCGAGTAAAAACACGTGCGAGAGGATGCATCCCGCAGGCTAGTCGAGTAAAAACACGTGCGAGAGGATGCATCCCGCAGGCTAGTCGAGTAAAAACACGTGCGAGAGGGTGCATCCCGCAGGCTGGTCGAGTAAAAACACGTGCGAGAGGATGCATCCCGCAGGCTAGTCCAGTAAAAACACGTGCGAGAGGATGCATCCCGCAGGCTAGTCGAGTAAAAACACGTGCGAGAGGATGCATCCCGCAGGCTAGTAGAGCAAAAACACGTGCGAGAGGATGCATCCCGCAGGCTAGTCGAGTAAAAACACGTGCGAGAGGATGCATCCCGCAGGCTAGTCGAGTAAAAACACGTGCGAGAGCATGCATCCCGCATGCTAGTCGAGTAAAAACACGTGCGAGAGGGTGCATGCCGCAGGCAGGTCGAGTAAAAACACGTGCGAGAGGATGCATCCCGCAGGCTAGTCCAGTAAAAACACGTGCGAGAGGATGCATCCCGCAGGCTAGTCGAGCAAAAACACGTGCGAGAGGATGCATCCCGCAGGCTAGTCGAGCAAAAACACGTGCGAGAGGATGCATCCCGCAGGCTAGTCGAGCAAAAACACGTGCGAGAGGATGCATCCCGCAGGCTAGTCGAGCAAAAACACGTGCGAGAGGATGCATCCCGCAGGCTAGTCGAGTAAAAACACGTGCGGGAGGATACATCCCGCAGGCTAGTCGAGTAAAAACACGTGCGAGAGCATGCATCCCGCAGGCTAGTCGAGTAAAAACACGTGCGAGAGGGTGCATCCCGCAGGCTGGTCGAGTAAAAACACGTGCGAGAGGATGCATCCCACAGGCTAGTCCAGTAAAAACACGTGCGAGAGGATGCATCCCGCAGGCTAGTCGAGTAAAAACACGTGCGAGAGGATGCATTCCGCAGGCTAGTCGAGTAAAAACTCGTGCGAGAGGATGCATCTAGCAGGCTAGTCGAGTAAAAACACGTGCGAGAGGATGCATCCCGCAGGCTAGTCGAGTAAAAACACGTGCGAGAGAATGCATCCCGCAGGCTAGTCGAGTAAAAACACGTGCGAGAGGATGCATCCCGCAGGCTAGTCGAGTAAAAACACGTGCGAGAGGATGCATCCCGCAGGCTAGTCGAGTAAAAACACGTGCGAGAGGATGCATCCCGCAGGCTAGTCGAGTAAAAACACGTGCGAGAGGATGCATCCTGCAGGCTAGTGGAGTAAAACACGTGCGTGAGGATGCATTCCGCAGGCTAGTCGAGTAAAAACACGTGCGAGGTTTTTTGGGATGCGCATGCGCAGGTTTTTTGGGATGCGCATGCGCAGGTTTTTTGGGATGCGCATGGCTAGTCGAGTAAAAACACGTGCGAGAGGATGCACCCCGCAGGCTAGTCGAGTAAAAACACGTGCGAGAGGATGCATCCCGCAGGCTAGTCGAGTAAAAACACGTGCGAGAGGATGCATCCCGCAGGCTAGTCGAGTAAAAACACGTGCGAGTGGATGCATCCCGCAGGCTAGTCGAGCAAAAACACGTGCGAGAGGATGCATCCCGCAGGCTAGTCGAGCAAAAACACGTGCGAGTGGATGCATCCCGCAGGCTAGTCGAGCAAAAACGCGTGCGAGAGGATGCATCCCGCAGGCTAGTCGAGCAAAAACACGTGCGAGTGGTTGCATCCCGCAGGCTAGTCGAGCAAAAACGCGTGCGAGAGGATGCATCCCGCAGGCTAGTCGAGTAAAAACACGTGCGGGAGGATGCATCCCGCAGGCTAGTGGAGTAAAAACACGTGCGAGAGGATACATCCCGCAGGCTAGTCGAGTAAAAACACTTGCGAGAGCATGCATCCCTTTAGGCTAGTCGAGTAAAAACACGTGCGAGAGGGTGCATCCCGCAGGCTGGTCGAGTAAAAACACGTGCGAGAGGATGCATCCCGCAGGCTAGTCCAGTAAAAACACGTGCGAGAGGATGCATCCCGCAGGCTAGTCAAGTAAAAACACGTGCGGGAGGATGCATCCCGCAGGCTAGTGGAGTAAAAACACGTGCGAGAGGATACATCCCGCAGGCTAGTCGAGTAAAAACACGTGCGAGAGCATGCATCCCGCAGGCTAGTCGAGTAAAAACACGTGCGAGAGGGTGCATACCGCAGGCTGGTCGAGTAAAAACACGTGCGAGAGGATGCATCCCGCAGGCTAGTCCAGTAAAAACACGTGCGAGAGGATACATCCCGCAGGCTAGTCGAGTAAAAACACGTGCGAGAGCATGCATCCCGCAGGCTAGTCGAGTAAAAACACGTGCGAGAGGGTGCATCCCGCAGGCTAGTCGAGTAAAAACACGTGCGAGAGGATATATCCCGCAGGCTAGTCGAGTAAAAACACGTGCGAGAGGATGCATCCCGCAGGCTAGTCGAGTAAAAACACGTGCGAGAGGATGCATCCCGCAGGCTAGTCGAGTAAAAACACGTGCGAGAGGGTGCATCCCGCAGGCTGGTCGAGTAAAAACACGTGCGAGAGGATGCATCCCGCAGGGTAGTCCAGTAAAAACACGTGCGAGAGGATGCATCCCGCAGGCTAGTCGAGTAAAAACACGTGCGAGAGGATGCATCCCGCAGGCTAGTCGAGCAAAAACACGTGCGAGAGGATGCATCCCTTAGGCTAGTCGAGTGAAAACACGTGCGAGAGGATGCATCCCGCAGGCTAGTCGAGTAAAAACACGTGCGAGAGCATGCATCCCGCAGGCTAGTCGAGTAAAAACACGTGCGAGAGGGTGCATCCCGCAGGCAGGTCGAGTAAAAACACGTGCGAGAGGATGCATCCCGCAGGCTAGTCCAGTAAAAACACGTGCGAGAGGATGCATCCCGCAGGCTAGTCGAGTAAAAACACGTGCGAGAGGATGCATCCCGCAGGCTAGTCGAGCAAAAACACGTGCGAGAGGATGCATCCCGCAGGCTAGTCGAGCAAAAACACGTGCGAGAGGATGCATCCCGCAGGCTAGTCGAGTAAAAACACGTGCGAGAGGATGCATCCCGCAGGCTAGTCGAGTAAAAACACGTGCGAGAGGATGCATCCCGCAGGCTAGTCGAGTAAAAACACGTGCGAGAGGATGCATCCCGCAGGCTAGTCGAGTAAAAACACGTGCGAGAGGATGCATCCCGCAGGCTAGTCGAGTAAAAACACGTGCGAGAGAATGCATCCCGCAGGCTAGTCGAGTAAAAACACGTGCGAGAGGATGCATCCCGCAGGCTAGTCGAGTAAAAACACGTGCGAGAGGATGCATCCCGCAGGCTAGTCGAGTAAAAACACGTGCGAGAGGATGCATCCCGCAGGCTAGTCGAGCAAAAACACGTGCGAGAGGATGCATCCCGCAGGCTAGTCGAGCAAAAACACGTGCGAGAGGATGCATCCCGCAGGCTAGTCGAGCAAAAACGCGTGCGAGAGGATGCATCCTGCAGGCTAGTGGAGTAAAACACGTGCGTGAGGATGCATCCCGCAGGCTAGTCGAGTAAAAGCACGTGCGAGAGGATGCATCCCGCAGGCTAGTAGAGTAAAAACACGTGCGAGAGGATGCATCCTGCAGGCTAGTCGAGTAAAACACGTGCGAGAGGATGCATCCCGCAGGCTAGTCGAGCAAAAACACGTGCGAGAGGATGCATCCCGCAGGCTAGTCGAGCAAAAACACGTGCGAGAGGATGCATCCCGCAGGCTAGTCGAGTAAAAACACGTGCGAGAGGATGCATCCCGCAGGCTAGTCGAGTAAAAACACGTGCGAGAGGATGCATCCCGCAGGCTAGTCGAGTAAAAACACGTGCGAGAGGATGCATCCCGCAGGCTAGTCGAGTAAAAACACGTGCGAGAGGATGCATCCCGCAGGCTAGTCGAGTAAAAACACGTGCGAGAGGATGCATCCCGCAGGCTAGTCGAGCAAAAACACGTGCGAGAGGATGCATCCCGCAGGCTAGTCGAGCAAAAACGCGTGCGAGAGGATGCATCCCGCAGGCTAGTCGAGTAAAAACACGTGCGAGAGGATACATCCAGCAGGCTAGTCGAGTAAAAACACGTGCGAGAGGATGCATCCCGCAGGCTAGTCGAGTAAAAACACGTGCGGGAGGATGCATCCCGCAGGCTAGTCGAGTAAAAACACGTGCGAGAGGATGCATTCTGCAGGCTAGTCGAGTAAAACACGTGCGAGAGGATGCATCCCGCAGGCTAGTCGAGCAAAAACACGTGCGAGAGGATGCATCCCGCAGGCTAGTCGAGCAAAAACACGTGCGAGAGGATGCATCCCGCAGGCTAGTCGAGTAAAAACACGTGCGAGAGGATGCATCCCGCCGGCTAGCCGAGTAAAAACACGTGCGAGAGGATGCATCCCGCAGGCTAGTCGAGTAAAAACACGTGCGAGAGGATGCACCCCGCAGGCTAGTCGAGTAAAAACACGTGCGAGAGGATGCATCCCGCAGGCTAGTCGAGTAAAAACACGTGCGAGAGGATGCATCCCGCAGGCTAGTCGAGCAAAAACACGTGCGAGTGGATGCATCCCGCAGGCTAGTCGAGCAAAAACACGTGCGAGAGGATGCATCCCGCAGGCTAGTCGAGCAAAAACACGTGCGAGTGGATGCATCCCGCAGGCTAGTCGAGCAAAAACGCGTGCGAGAGGATGCATCCCGCAGGCTAGTCGAGCAAAAACACGTGCGAGTGGTTGCATCCCGCAGGCTAGTCGAGCAAAAACGCGTGCGAGAGGATGCATCCCGCAGGCTAGTCGAGTAAAAACACGTGCGGGAGGATGCATCCCGCAGGCTAGTGGAGTAAAAACACGTGCGAGAGGATACATCCCGCAGGCTAGTCGAGTAAAAACACTTGCGAGAGCATGCATCCCTTTAGGCTAGTCGAGTAAAAACACGTGCGAGAGGGTGCATCCCGCAGGCTGGTCGAGTAAAAACACGTGCGAGAGGATGCATCCCGCAGGCTAGTCCAGTAAAAACACGTGCGAGAGGATGCATCCCGCAGGCTAGTCAAGTAAAAACACGTGCGGGAGGATGCATCCCGCAGGCTAGTGGAGTAAAAACACGTGCGAGAGGATACATCACGCAGGCTAGTCGAGTAAAAACACGTGCGAGAGCATGCATCCCGCAGGCTAGTCGAGTAAAAACACGTGCGAGAGGGTGCATACCGCAGGCTGGTCGAGTAAAAACACGTGCGAGGGGATGCATCCCGCAGGCTAGTCCAGTAAAAACACGTGCGAGAGGATACATCCCGCAGGCTAGTCGAGTAAAAACACGTGCGAGAGCACGCATCCCTCAGGCTAGTCGAGTAAAAACACGTGCGAGAGGGTGCATCCCGCAGGCTAGTCGAGTAAAAACACGTGCGAGAGGATATATCCCGCAGGCTAGTCGAGTAAAAACACGTGCGAGAGGATGCATCCCGCAGGCTAGTCGAGTAAAAACACGTGCGAGAGGATGCATCCCGCAGGCTAGTCGAGTAAAAACACGTGCGAGAGGGTGCATCCCGCAGGCTGGTCGAGTAAAAACACGTGCGAGAGGATGCATCCCGCAGGGTAGTCCAGTAAAAACACGTGCGAGAGGATGCATCCCGCAGGCTAGTCGAGTAAAAACACGTGCGAGAGGATGCATCCCGCAGGCTAGTCGAGCAAAAACACGTGCGAGAGGATGCATCCCTTAGGCTAGTCGAGTAAAAACACGTGCGAGAGGATGCATCCCGCAGGCTAGTCGAGTAAAAACACGTGCGAGAGCATGCATCCCGCAGGCTAGTCGAGTAAAAACACGTGCGAGAGGGTGCATCCCGCAGGCAGGTCGAGTAAAAACACGTGCGAGAGGATGCATCCCGCAGGCTAGTCCAGTAAAAACACGTGCGAGAGGATGCATCCCGCAGGCTAGTCGAGTAAAAACACGTGCGAGAGGATGCATCCCGCAGGCTAGTCGAGCAAAAACACGTGCGAGAGGATGCATCCCGCAGGCTAGTCGAGCAAAAACACGTGCGAGAGGATGCATCCCGCAGGCTAGTCGAGTAAAAACACGTGCGAGAGGATGCATCCCGCAGGCTAGTCGAGTAAAAACACGTGCGAGAGGATGCATCCCGCAGGCTAGTCGAGTAAAAACACGTGCGAGAGGATGCATCCCGCAGTCTAGTCGAGTAAAAACACGTGCGAGAGGATGCATCCCGCAGGCTAGTCGAGCAAAAACACGTGCGAGAGGATGCATCCCGCAGGCTAGTCGAGCAAAAACACGTGCGAGAGGATGCATCCCGCAGGCTAGTCGAGCAAAAACGCGTGCGAGAGGATGCATCCCGCAGGCTAGTCGAGTAAAAACACGTGCGGGAGGATGCATCCCGCAGGCTAGTCGAGTAAAAACACGTGCGAGAGGATGCATCCTGCAGGCTAGTGGAGTAAAACACGTGCGTGAGGATGCATCCCGCAGGCTAGTCGAGTAAAAACACGTGCGAGAGCATGCATCCCGCAGGCTAGTCGAGTAAAAACACGTGCGAGAGGATGCATCCCGCAGGCTAGTCGAGTAAAAACACGTGCGAGAGGATAAATCCCGCAGGCTAGTCGAGTAAAAACACGTGCGAGAGGATGCATCCCGCAGGCTAGTCGAGTAAAAACACGTGCGAGAGGATGCATCCCGCAGGCTAGTCGAGTAAAAACACGTGCGAGAGGGTGCATCCCGCAGGCTGGTCGAGTAAAAACACGTGCGAGAGGATGCATCCCGCAGGCTAGTCGAGTAAAAACACGTGCGAGAGGATGCATCCCGCAGGCTAGTTGAGTAAAAACACGTGCGAGAGGATGCATCCCGCAGGCTAGTCGAGTAAAAACACGTGCGAGAAGATGCATCCCGCAGGCTAGTCGAGTAAAAACACGTGCGAGAGGATATATCCCGCAGGCTAGTCCAGTAAAAACACGTGCGAGAGGATGCATCCCGCAGGCTAGTCGAGTAGAAACACGTGCGAGAGGATGCATCCCGCAGGCTAGTCGAGTAAAAACACGTGCGAGAGGATGCATCCCGCAGGCTAGTCGAGTAAAAACACGTGCGAGAGGATGCATCCCGCAGGCTAGTCGAGTAAAAACACTTGCGAGAGCTTGCATCCCGCAGGCTAGTCGAGTAAAAACACGTGCGAGAGGGTGCATCCCGCAGGCAGGTCGAGTAAAAACACGTGCGAGAGGATGCATCCCGCAGGCTAGTCCAGTAAAAACACGTGCGAGAGGATGCATCCCGCAGGCTAGTCGAGCAAAAACACGTGCGAGAGGATGCATCCCGCAGGCTAGTCGAGTAAAAACACGTGCGAGAGGATGCATCCCGCAGGCTAGTCGAGCAAAAACACGTGCGAGAGGATGCATCCCGCAGGCTAGTCGAGCAAAAACACGTGCGAGAGGATGCATCCCGCAGGCTAGTCGAGTAAAAACACGTGCGAGTGGATGCATCCCGCAGGCTAGTCGAGCAAAAACACGTGCGAGAGGATGCATCCCGCAGGCTAGTCGAGCAAAAACACGTGCGAGTGGATGCATCCCGCAGGCTAGTCGAGCAAAAACGCGTGCGAGAGGATGCATCCCGCAGGCTAGTCGAGTAAAAACACGTGCGGGAGGATGCATCCCGCAGGCTAGTCGAGTAAAAACACGTGCGAGAGGATGCATCCCGCAGGCAGGTCGAGTAAAAACACGTGCGAGAGGATGCATCCCGCTGGCTAGTCCAGTAAAAACACGTGCGAGAGGATGCATCCCGCAGGCTAGTCGAGCAAAAACACGTGCGAGAGGATGCATCCCGCAGGCTAGTCGAGCAAAAACACGTGCGAGAGGATGCATCCCGCAGGCTAGTCGAGCAAAAACACGTGCGAGAGGATGCATCCCGCAAGCTAGTCGAGCAAAAACACGTGCGAGAGGATGCATCCCGCAGGCTAGTCTAGTAAAAACACGTGCGGGAGGATACATCTCGCAGGCTAGTCGAGTAAAAACACGTGCGAGAGCATGCATCCCGCAGGCTAGTCGAGTAAAAACACGTGCGAGAGGGTGCATCCCGCAGGCTGGTCGAGTAAAAACACGTGCGAGAGGATGCATCCCGCAGGCTAGTCGAGTAAAAACACGTGCGAGAGGATGCATTCCGCAGGCTAGTCGAGTAAAAACTCGTGCGAGAGGATGCATCTCGCAGGCTAGTCGAGTAAAAACACGTGCGAGAGGATGCATCCCGCAGGCTAGTCGAGTAAAAACACGTGCGAGAGGATGCATCCCGCAGGCTAGTCGAGTAAAAACACGTGCGAGAGAATGCATCCCGCAGGCTAGTCGAGTAAAAACACGTGCGAGAGGATGCATCCCGCAGGCTAGTCGAGTAAAAACACGTGCGAGAGGATGCATCCCGCAGGCTAGTCGAGTAAAAACACGTGCGAGAGGATGCATCCCGCAGGCTAGTCGAGCAAAAACACGTGCGAGAGGATGCATCCCGCAGGCTAGTCGAGCAAAAACACGTGCGAGAGGATGCATCCCGCAGGCTAGTCGAGCAAAAACGCGTGCGAGAGGATGCATCCTGCAGGCTAGTGGAGTAAAACACGTGCGTGAGGATGCATCCCGCAGGCTAGTCGAGTAAAAGCACGTGCGAGAGGATGCATCCCGCAGGCTAGTAGAGTAAAAACACGTGCGAGAGGATGCATCCTGCAGGCTAGTCGAGTAAAACACGTGCGAGAGGATGCATCCCGCAGGCTAGTCGAGCAAAAACACGTGCGAGAGGATGCATCCCGCAGGCTAGTCGAGCAAAAACACGTGCGAGAGGATGCATCCCGCAGGCTAGTCGAGTAAAAACACGTGCGAGAGGATGCATCCCGCAGGCTAGTCGAGTAAAAACACGTGCGAGAGGATGCATCCCGCAGGCTAGTCGAGTAAAAACACGTGCGAGAGGATGCATCCCGCAGGCTAGTCGAGTAAAAACACGTGCGAGAGGATACATCCCGCAAGCTAGTCGAGTAAAAACACGTGCAAGAGGATGCTTCCCGCAGGCTAGTCGAGTAAAAACACGTGCGAGAGGATGCTTCCAGGAGGCTAGTCGAGTAAAAACGCGTGCAAGAGGATGCTTCCCGCAGGCTAGTCGAGTAAAAACACGTGCGAGAGGATGCATCCCGCAGGCTAGTCGAGTAAAAACACGTGCGGGATGATGCATCCCGCAGGCTAGTCGAGCAAAAACACGTGCGAGAGGATGCATCCCGCAGGCTAGTCGAGTAAAAACACGTGCGAGAGGATACATCCCGCAGGCTAGTCGAGTAAAAACACGTGCGGGAGGATGCATCCCGCAGGCTAGTCGAGTAAAAACACGTGCGAGGTTTTGTGGGATGCGCATGCGCAGGTTTTGTGGGATGCGCATGCGCAGGTTTTTTGGGATGCGCATGGCTAGTCGAGCAAAAACACGTGCGAGAGGATGCATCCCGCAGGCTAGTCGAGCAAAAACACGTGCGGGAGGATGCATCCCGCAGGCTAGTCGAGTAAAAACACGTGCGGGAGGATGCATCCCGCAGGCTAGTCGAGTAAAAACACATGCGAGAGGATGCATCCTGCAGGCTAGTCGAGTAAAACACGTGCGAGAGGATGCATCCCGCAGGCTAGTCGAGCAAAAACACGTGCGAGAGGATGCATCCCGAAGGCTAGTAGAGCAAAAACACGTGCGAGAGGATGCATCCCAGAGGCTAGTCGAGCAAAAACACGTGCGAGAGGATGCATCCCGCAGGCTAGTCGAGTAAAAACACGTGCGAGAGGATGCATCCCGCTGGCTAGTCGAATAAAAACACGTGCAAGAGGATGCATCCTGCAGGCTAGTCGAGTAAAACACGTGCGAGAGGATGCATCCCGCAGGCTAGTCGAGCAAAAACACGTGCGAGAGGATGCATCCCGAAGGCTAGTCGAGTAAAAACACGTGCGAGAGGATGCATCCCGCAGGCTAGTCGAATAAAAACACGTGCGAGAGGATGCATCCCGCAGGCTAGTCGAGCAAAAACACGTGCGGGAGGATGCATCCCGCAGGCTAGTCGAGTAAAAACACGTGCGGGAGGATGCATCCCGCAGGCTAGTCGAGTAAAAACACATGCGAGAGGATGCATCCTGCAGGCTAGTCGAGTAAAACACGTGCGAGAGGATGCATCCCGCAGGCTAGTCGAGCAAAAACACGTGCGAGAGGATGCATCCCGCAGGCTAGTCGAGTAAAAACACGTGCGAGAGGATGCATCCCGCAGGCTAGTCGAGTAAAAACACGTGCGAGAGGATAAATCCCGCAGGCTAGTCGAGTAAAAACACGTGCGAGAGGATGCATCCCGCAGGCTAGTCGAGTAAAAACACGTGCGAGAGGATGCATCCCGCAGGCTAGTCGAGTAAAAACACGTGCGAGAGGGTGCATCCGCAGGCTGGTCGAGTAAAAACACGTGCGAGAGGATGCATCCCGCAGGCTAGTCGAGTAAAAACACGTGCGAGAGGATGCATCCCGCAGGCTAGTTGAGTAAAAACACGTGCGAGAGGATGCATCCCGCAGGCTAGTCGAGTAAAAACACGTGCGAGAGGATGCATCCCGCAGGCTAGTCGAGTAAAAACACGTGCGAGAGGATATATCCCGCAGGCTAGTCCAGTAAAAACACGTGCGAGAGGATGCATCCCGCAGGCTAGTCGAGTAAAAACACGTGCGAGAGGATGCATCCCGCAGGCTAGTCGAGTAAAAACACGTGCGAGAGGATGCATCCCGCAGGCTAGTCGAGTAAAAACACGTGCGAGAGGATGCATCCCGCAGGCTAGTCGAGTAAAAACACGTGCGAGGGGATGCATCCCGCAGGCTAGTCGAGCAAAAACACGTGCGAGAGGATGCATCCCGCAGGCTAGTCTAGTAAAAACACGTGCGGGAGGATACATCTCGCAGGCTAGTCGAGTAAAACACGTGCGAGAGCATGCATCCCGCAGGCTAGTCGAGTAAAAACACGTGCGAGAGGGTGCATCCCGCAGGCTGGTCGAGTAAAAACACGTGCGAGAGGATGCATCCCGCAGGCTAGTCGAGTAAAAACACGTGCGAGAGGATGCATTCCGCAGGCTAGTCGAGTAAAAACTCGTGCGAGAGGATGCATCTCGCAGGCTAGTCGAGTAAAAACACGTGCGAGAGGATGCATCCCGCAGGCTAGTCGAGTAAAAACACGTGCGAGAGGATGCATCCCGCAGGCTAGTCGAGTAAAAACACGTGCGAGAGAATGCATCCCGCAGGCTAGTCGAGTAAAAACACGTGCGAGAGGATGCATCTCGCAGGCTAGTCGAGTAAAAACACGCGCGAGAGGATGCATCCCGCAGGCTAGTCGAGTAAAAACACGTGCGAGAGGATGCATCCCGCAGGCTAGTCGAGCAAAAACACGTGCGAGAGGATGCATCCCGCAGGCTAGTCGAGCAAAAACACGTGCGAGAGGATGCATCCCGCAGGCTAGTCGAGCAAAAACGCGTGCGAGAGGATGCATCCTGCAGGCTAGTGGAGTAAAACACGTGCGGGAGGATGCATCCCGCAGGCTAGTCGAGTAAAAGCACGTGCGAGAGGATGCATCCCGCAGGCTAGTAGAGTAAAAACACGTGCGAGAGGATGCATCCTGCAGGCTAGTCGAGTAAAACACGTGCGAGAGGATGCATCCCGCAGGCTAGTCGAGCAAAAACACGTGCGAGAGGATGCATCCCGCAGGCTAGTCGAGCAAAAACACGTGCGAGAGGATGCATCCCGCAGGCTAGTCGAGTAAAAACACGTGCGAGAGGATGCATCCCGCAGGCTAGTCGAGTAAAAACACGTGCGAGAGGATGCATCCCGCAGGCTAGTCGACTAAAAACACGTGCGAGAGGATGCATCCCGCAGGCTAGTCGAGTAAAAACACGTGCGAGAGGATGCATCCCGCAGGCTAGTCGAGTAAAAACACGTGCGAGAGGATGCATCCCGCAGGCTAGTCGAGCAAAAACACGTGCGAGAGGATGCATCCCGCAGGCTAGTCGAGCAAAAACGCGTGCGAGAGGATGCATCCCGCAGGCTAGTCGAGTAAAAACACGTGCGAGAGGATACATCCAGCAGGCTAGTCGAGTAAAAACACGTGCGAGAGGATGCATCCCGCAGGCTAGTCGAGTAAAAACACGTGCGGGAGGATGCATCCCGCAGGCTAGTCGAGTAAAAACACGTGCGAGAGGATGCATTCTGCAGGCTAGTCGAGTAAAACACGTGCGAGAGGATGCATCCCGCAGGCTAGTCGAGCAAAAACACGTGCGAGAGGATGCATCCCGCAGGCTAGTCGAGCAAAAACACGTGCGAGAGGATGCATCCCGCAGGCTAGTCGAGCAAAAAGACGTGCGAGAGGATGCATCCCGCAGGCTAGTCGAGTAAAAACACGTGCGAGAGGATGCATCCTGCAGGCTAGTCGATTAAAACACGTGCGAGAGGATGCATCCCGCAGGCTAGTCGAGCAAAAACACGTGCGAGAGGATGCATCCCGCAGGCTAGTCGAGCAAAAACACGTGCGAGAGGATGCATCCCGCAGGCTAGTCGAGCAAAAACACGTGCGAGAGGATGCATCCCAGAGGCTAGTCGAGCAAAAACGCGTGCGAGAGGATGCATCCCGCAGGCTAGTCGAGTAAAAACACGTGCGGGAGGATGCATCCCGCAGGCTAGTCGAGTAAAAACACGTGCGAGAGGATGCATCCCGCAGGCAGGTCGAGTAAAAACACGTGCGAGAGGATGCATCCCGCTGGCTAGTCCAGTAAAAACACGTGCGAGAGGATGCATCCCGCAGGCTAGTCGAGCAAAAACACGTGCGAGAGGATGCATCCCGCAGGCTAGTCGAGCAAAAACACGTGCGAGAGGATGCATCCCGCAGGCTAGTCGAGCAAAAACACGTGCGAGAGGATGCATCCCGCAGGCTAGTCGAGCAAAAACACGTGCGAGAGGATGCATCCCGCAGGCTAGTCTAGTAAAAACACGTGCGGGAGGATACATCTCGCAGGCTAGTCGAGTAAAAACACGTGCGAGAGCATGCATCCCGCAGGCTAGTCGAGTAAAAACACGTGCGAGAGGGTGCATCCCGCAGGCTGGTCGAGTAAAAACACGTGCGAGAGGATGCATCCCGCAGGCTAGTCGAGTAAAAACACGTGCGAGAGGATGCATTCCGCAGGCTAGTCGAGTAAAAACTCGTGCGAGAGGATGCATCTCGCAGGCTAGTCGAGTAAAAACACGTGCGAGAGGATGCATCCCGCAGGCTAGTCGAGTAAAAACACGTGCGAGAGGATGCATCCCGCAGGCTAGTCGAGTAAAAACACGTGCGAGAGAATGCATCCCGCAGGCTAGTCGAGTAAAAACACGTGCGAGAGGATGCATCTCGCAGGCTAGTCGAGTAAAAACACGCGCGAGAGGATGCATCCCGCAGGCTAGTCGAGTAAAAACACGTGCGAGAGGATGCATCCCGCAGGCTAGTCGAGCAAAAACACGTGCGAGAGGATGCATCCCGCAGGCTAGTCGAGCAAAAACACGTGCGAGAGGATGCATCCCGCAGGCTAGTCGAGCAAAAACGCGTGCGAGAGGATGCATCCTGCAGGCTAGTGGAGTAAAACACGTGCGGGAGGATGCATCCCGCAGGCTAGTCGAGTAAAAGCACGTGCGAGAGGATGCATCCCGCAGGCTAGTAGAGTAAAAACACGTGCGAGAGGATGCATCCTGCAGGCTAGTCGAGTAAAACACGTGCGAGAGGATGCATCCCGCAGGCTAGTCGAGCAAAAACACGTGCGAGAGGATGCATCCCGCAGGCTAGTCGAGCAAAAACACGTGCGAGAGGATGCATCCCGCAGGCTAGTCGAGTAAAAACACGTGCGAGAGGATGCATCCCGCAGGCTAGTCGAGTAAAAACACGTGCGAGAGGATGCATCCCGCAGGCTAGTCGAGTAAAAACACGTGCGAGAGGATGCATCCCGCAGGCTAGTCGAGTAAAAACACGTGCGAGAGGATGCATCCCGCAGGCTAGTCGAGTAAAAACACGTGCGAGAGGATGCATCCCGCAGGCTAGTCGAGCAAAAACACGTGCGAGAGGATGCATCCCGCAGGCTAGTCGAGCAAAAACGCGTGCGAGAGGATGCATCCCGCAGGCTAGTCGAGTAAAAACACGTGCGAGAGGATACATCCAGCAGGCTAGTCGAGTAAAAACACGTGCGAGAGGATGCATCCCGCAGGCTAGTCGAGTAAAAACACGTGCGGGAGGATGCATCCCGCAGGCTAGTCGAGTAAAAACACGTGCGAGAGGATGCATTCTGCAGGCTAGTCGAGTAAAACACGTGCGAGAGGATGCATCCCGCAGGCTAGTCGAGCAAAAACACGTGCGAGAGGATGCATCCCGCAGGCTAGTCGAGCAAAAACACGTGCGAGAGGATGCATCCCGCAGGCTAGTCGAGCAAAAAGACGTGCGAGAGGATGCATCCCGCAGGCTAGTCGAGTAAAAACACGTGCGAGAGGATGCATCCTGCAGGCTAGTCGATTAAAACACGTGCGAGAGGATGCATCCCGCAGGCTAGTCGAGCAAAAACACGTGCGAGAGGATGCATCCCGCAGGCTAGTCGAGCAAAAACACGTGCGAGAGGATGCATCCCGCAGGCTAGTCGAGCACAAACACGTGCGAGAGGATGCATCCCAGAGGCTAGTCGAGCAAAAACACGTGCGAGAGGATGCATCCCGCAGGCTAGTCGAGTAAAAACACGTGCGAGAGGATGCATCCCGCAGGCTAGTCGAGTAAAAACACGTGCGAGAGGATGCATCCCGCAGGCTAGTCGAGTAAAAACACGTGCAAGAGGATGCATCCCGCAGGCTAGTCGAGCAAAAACACGTGCGAGAGGATGCATCCCGCAGGCTAGTCGAGCAAACACACGTGCGAGAGGTTGCATCCCGCAGGCTAGTCGAGTAAAAACACGTGCGAGAGGATGCATCCCGCAGGCTAGTCGAGTAAAAACACGTGCGAGAGGATGCATCCCGCAGGCTAGTCGAGCAAAAACACGTGCGAGAGGATGCATCCCGCAGGCTAGTCGAGCAAAAACACGTGCGAGAGGATGCATCCCGCAGGCTAGTCGAGTAAAAACACGTGCGAGAGGATGCATCCCGCAGGCTAGTCGAGTAAAAACACGTGCGAGAGGATGCATCCCGCAGGCTAGTCGAGTAAAAACACGTGCGAGAGGATGCATCCCGCAGGCTAGTCGAGCAAAAACACGTGCGAGAGGATGCATCCCGCAGGCTAGTCGAGTAAAAACACGTGCGAGAGGATGCATCCCGCAGGCTAGTCGAGCAAAAACACGTGCGAGAGGATGCATCCCGCAGGCTAGTCGAGCAAAAACGCGTGCGAGAGGATGCATCCCGCAGGCTAGTCGAGTAAAAACACGTGCGAGAGGATACATCCAGCAGGCTAGTCGAGTAAAAACACGTGCGAGAGGATGCATCCCGCAGGCTAGTCGAGTAAAAACACGTGCGGGAGGATGCATCCCGCAGGCTAGTCGAGTAAAAACACGTGCGAGAGGATGCATTCTGCAGGCTAGTCGAGTAAAACACGTGCGAGAGGATGCATCCCGCAGGCTAGTCGAGCAAAAACACGTGCGAGAGGATGCATCCCGCAGGCTAGTCGAGCAAAAACACGTGCGAGAGGATGCATCCCGCAGGCTAGTCGAGCAAAAAGACGTGCGAGAGGATGCATCCCGCAGGCTAGTCGAGTAAAAACACGTGCGAGAGGATGCATCCTGCAGGCTAGTCGATTAAAACACGTGCGAGAGGATGCATCCCGCAGGCTAGTCGAGCAAAAACACGTGCGAGAGGATGCATCCCGCAGGCTAGTCGAGCAAAAACACGTGCGAGAGGATGCATCCCGCAGGCTAGTCGAGCAAAAACACGTGCGAGAGGATGCATCCCAGAGGCTAGTCGAGCAAAAACACGTGCGAGAGGATGCATCCCGCAGGCTAGTCGAGTAAAAACACGTGCGAGAGGATGCATCCCGCAGGCTAGTCGAGTAAAAACACGTGCGAGAGGATGCATCCCGCAGGCTAGTCGAGTAAAAACACGTGCAAGAGGATGCATCCCGCAGGCTAGTCGAGCAAAAACACGTGCGAGAGGATGCATCCCGCAGGCTAGTCGAGCAAAAACACGTGTGGGAGGATGCATCCCTCAGGCTAGTCGAGTAAAAACACGTGCGAGAGGATACATCCCGCAGGCTAGTCGAGTAAAAACACGTGCAAGAGGATGCTTCCCGCAGGCTAGTCGAGTAAAAACACGTGCGAGAGGATGCTTCCAGGAGGCTAGTCGAGTAAAAACGCGTGCAAGAGGATGCTTCCCGCAGGCTAGTCGAGTAAAAACACGTGCGAGAGGATGCATCCCGCAGGCTAGTCGAGTAAAAACACGTGCGAGAGAATGCATCCCGCAGGCTAGTCGAGTAAAAACACGTGCGAGAGGAAGAATCCCGCAGGCTAGTCGAGTAAAAATACGTGCGGGAGGATGCATCCCGCAGGCTAGTCGAGCAAAAACACGTGCGAGAGGATGCATCCCGCAGGCTAGTCGAGTAAAAACACGTGCGGGATGATGCATCCCGCAGGCTAGTCGAGCAAAAACACGTGCGAGAGGATGCATCCCGCAGGCTAGTCGAGTAAAAACACGTGCGAGAGGATACATCCCGCAGGCTAGTCGAGTAAAAACACGTGCGAGAGGATGCATCCCGCAGGCTAGTCGAGTAAAAACACGTGCGAGGTTTTGTGGGATGCGCATGCGCAGGTTTTGTGGGATGCGCATGCGCAGGTTTTTTGGGATGCGCATGGCTAGTCGAGCAAAAACACGTGCGAGAGGATGCATCCCGCAGGCTAGTCGAGCAAAAACACGTGCGGGAGGATGCATCCCGCAGGCTAGTCGAGTAAAAACACGTGCGGGAGGATGCATCCCGCAGGCTAGTCGAGTAAAAACACATGCGAGAGGATGCATCCTGCAGGCTAGTCGAGTAAAACACGTGCGAGAGGATGCATCCCGCAGGCTAGTCGAGCAAAAACACGTGCGAGAGGATGCATCCCGAAGGCTAGTAGAGCAAAAACACGTGCGAGAGGATGCATCCCAGAGGCTAGTCGAGCAAAAACACGTGCGAGAGGATGCATCCCGCAGGCTAGTCGAGTAAAAACACGTGCGAGAGGATGCATCCCGCTGGCTAGTCGAATAAAAACACGTGCAAGAGGATGCTTCCCGCAGGCTAGTCGAGTAAACACACGTGCGAGAGGATGCTTCCCGCAGGCTAGTCGAGTAAAAACACGGGCGAGAGGATGCATCCCGCAGGCTAGTCGAGTAAAAACACGTGCGAGAGGATGCATCCCGCAGGCTAGTCGATCAAAAACACGTGCGAGAGGATGCATCCCGCAGGCTAGTCGAGCAAAAAGACGTGCGAGAGGATGCATCCCGCAGGCTAGTCGAGCAAAAACACGTGCGAGAGGATGCATCCCGCAGGCTAGTCGAGCAAAAACACGTGCGAGAGGATGCATCCCGCAGGTTAGTCGAGCAAAAACACGTGCGGGAGGATGCATCCCGCAGGCTAGTCGAGCAAAAACACGTGCGAGAGGATGCATCCCGCAGGCTAGTCGAGTAAAAACACGTGCGAGTGGATGCATCCCGCAGGCTAGTCGAGCAAAAACACGTGCGAGAGGATGCATCCCGCAGGCTAGTCGAGCAAAAACACGTGCGAGTGGATGCATCCCGCAGGCTAGTCGAGCAAAAACGCGTGCGAGAGGAATCATCCCGCAGGCTAGTCGAGTAAAAACACGTGCGGGAGGATGCATCCCGCAGGCTAGTGGAGTAAAAACACGTGCGAGAGGATACATCCCGCAGGCTAGTCGAGTAAAAACACGTGCGAGAGCATGCATCCCGCAGGCTAGTCGAGTAAAAACACGTGCGAGAGGGTGCATCCCGCAGGCTGGTCGAGTAAAAACACGTGCGAGAGGATGCATCCCGCAGGCTAGTCCGGTAAAAACACGTGCGAGAGGATGCATCCCGCAGGCTAATCGAGTAAAAACACGTGCGAGAGGATGCATCCCGCAGGCTAGTCGAGTAAAAACACGTGCGAGAGGATGCATCCCGCAGGCTAGTCGAGTAAAAACACGTGCGAGAGGATGCATCCCGCAGGCTAGTCGAGTAAAAACACGTGCGAGAGGATGCATCCCGCAGGCTAGTCGAGTAAAAACACGTGCGAGAGGGTGCATCCCGCAGGCTGGTCGAGTAAAAACACGTGCGAGAGGATGCATCCCGCAGGCTAGTCCAGTAAAAACACGTGCGAGAGGGTGCATCCCGCAGGCTAGTCGAGTAAAAACACGTGCGAGAGGATATATCCCGCAGGCTAGTCGAGTAAAAACACGTGCGAGAGGGTGCATCCCGCAGGCTAGTCGAGTAAAAACACGTGCGAGAGGATGCATCCCGCAGGCTAGTCGAGTAAAAACACGTGCGAGAGGGTGCATCCCGCAGGCTGGTCGAGTAAAAACACGTGCGAGAGGATGCATCCCGCAGGCTAGTCGAGTAAAAACACGTGCGAGAGGATGCATCCCGCAGGCTAGTCGAGTAAAAACACGTGCGAGAGAATGCATCCCGCAGGCTAGTCGAGTAAAAACACGTGCGAGAGGATATATCCCGCAGGCTAGTCCAGTAAAAACACGTGCGAGAGGATGCATCCCGCAGGCTAGTCGAGCAAATACACGTGCGAGAGGATGCATCCCGCAGGCTAGTCGAGCAAAAACACGTGCGAGAGGATGCATCCCGCAGGCTAGTCGAGCAAAAACACGTGCGAGAGGATGCATCCCGCAGGCTAGTCGAGTAAAAACACGTGCGAGTGGATGCATCCCGCAGGCTAGTCGAGCAAAAACACGTGCGAGAGGATGCATTCCGCAGGCTAGTCGAGCAAAAACACGTGCGAGTGGATGCATCCCGCAGGCTAGTCGAGCAAAAACGCGTGTGAGAGGATGCATCCCGCAGGCTAGTCGAGTAAAAACACGTGCGGGAGGATGCATCCCGCAGGCTAGTCGAGTAAAAACACGTGCGAGAGGATGCATCCCGCAGGCTAGTCGAGTAAAAACACGTGCGAGAGCATGCATCCCGCAGGCTAGTCGAGTAAAAACACGTGCGAGAGGGTGCATCCCGCAGGCAGGTCGAGTAAAAACACGTGCGAGAGGATGCATCCCGCAGGCTAGTCCAGTAAAAACACGTGCGAGAGGATGCATCCCGCAGGCTAGTCGAGCAAAAACACGTGCGAGAGGATGCATCCCGCAGGCTAGTCGAGCAAAAACACGTGCGAGAGGATGCATCATGCAGGCTAGTCGAGCAAAAACACGTGCGAGAGGATGCATCCCGCAGGCTAGTCGAGCAAAAACACGTGCGAGAGGATGCATCCCGCAGGCTAGTCGAGTAAAAACACGTGCGGGAGGATACATCCCGCAGGCTAGTCGAGTAAAAACACGTGCGAAAGCATGCATCCCGCAGGCTAGTCGAGTAAAAACACGTGCGAGAGGGTGCATCCCGCAGGCTGGTCGAGTAAAAACACGTGCGAGAGGATGCATCCCGCAGGCTAGTCCAGTAAAAACACGTGCGAGAGGATGCATCCCGCAGGCTAGTCGAGTAAAAACACGTGCGAGAGGATGCATTCCGCAGGCTAGTCGAGTAAAAACTCGTGCGAGAGGATGCATCTCGCAGGCTAGTCGAGTAAAAACACGTGCGAGAGGATGCATCCCGCAGGCTAGTCGAGTAAAAACACGTGCGAGAGGATGCATCCCGCAGGCTAGTCGAGTAAAAACACGTGCGAGAGAATGCATCCCGCAGGCTAGTCGAGTAAAAACACGTGCGAGAGGATGCTTCCCGCAGGCTAGTCGAGTAAAAACACGTGCGAGAGGATGCATCCCGCAGGCTAGTCGAGTAAAAACACGTGCGAGAGGATGCATCCCGCAGGCTAGTCGAGCAAAAACACGTGCGAGAGGATGCATCCCGCAGGCTAGTCGAGCAAAAACACGTGCGAGAGGATGCATCCCGCAGGCTAGTCGAGCAAAAACGCGTGCGAGAGGATGCATCCCGCAGGCTAGTCGAGTAAAAACACGTGCGGGAGGATGCATCCCGCAGGCTAGTCGAGTAAAAACACGTGCGGGAGGATGCATCCTGCTGGCTAGTGGAGTAAAACACGTGCGTGAGGATGCATCCCGCAGGCTAGTCGAGTAAAAACACGTGCGAGAGGATGCATCCCGCAGGCTAGTCGAGTAAAAACACGAGCGAGAGGATGCATCCCGCAGGCTAGTCGAGTAAAAACACGTGCGAGGTTTTGTGGGATGCGCATGCGCAGGTTTTTTGGGATGCGCATGGCTAGTCGAGTAAAAACACGTGCGAGAGCATGCATCCCGCAGGCTAGTCGAGTAAAAACACGTGCGAGAGGGTGCATCCCGCAGGCTGGTCGAGTAAAAACACGTGCGAGAGGATGCATCCCGCAGGCTAGTCCAGTAAAAACACGTGCGAGAGGATGCATCCCGCAGGCTAGTCGAGTAAAAACACGTGCGAGAGGATGCATTCCGCAGGCTAGTCGAGTAAAAACTCGTGCGAGAGGATACATCTCGCAGGCTAGTCGAGTAAAAACACGTGCGAGAGGATGCATCCCGCAGGCTAGTCGAGTAAAAACACGTGCGAGAGGATGCATCCCGCAGGCTAGTCGAGTAAAAACACGTGCGAGAGAATGCATCCCGCAGGCTAGTCGAGTAAAAACACGTGCGAGAGGATGCTTCCCGCAGGCTAGTCGAGTAAAAACACGTGCGAGAGGATGCATCCCGCAGGCTAGTCGAGTAAAAACACGTGCGAGAGGATGCATCCCGCAGGCTAGTCGAGCAAAAACACGTGCGAGAGGATGCATCCCGCAGGCTAGTCGAGCAAAAACACGTGCGAGAGGATGCATCCCGCAGGCTAGTCGAGCAAAAACGCGTGCGAGAGCATGCATCCCGCAGGCTAGTCGAGTAAAAACACGTGCGAGTGGATGCATCCCGCAGGCTAGTCGAGCAAAAACACGTGCGAGAGGATGCATCCCGCAGGCTAGTCGAGCAAAAACACGTGCGAGTGGATGCATCCCGCAGGCTAGTCGAGCAAAAACGCGTGCGAGAGGATGCATCCCGCAGGCTAGTCGAGTAAAAACACGTGCGGGAGGATGCATCCCGCAGGCTAGTGGAGTAAAAACACGTGCGAGAGGATACATCCCGCAGGCTAGTCGAGTAAAAACACGTGCGAGAGCATGCATCCCGCAGGCTAGTCGAGTAAAAACACGTGCGAGAGGATGCATCCCGCAGGCTAGTCGAGTAAAAACACGTGCGAGAGGATGCATCCCGCAGGCTAGTCGAGTAAAAACACGTGCGTGAGGATGCATCCCCAGGCTAGTCGAGTAAAAACACGTGCGAGAGGATGCATCCCGCAGGCTAGTCGAGTAAAAACACGTGCGAGAGGATGCATCCCGCAGGCTAGTCGAGTAAAAACACGTGCGAGAGGATGCATCCCGCAGGCTAGTTGAGTAAAAACACGTGCGAGAGGATATATCCCGCAGGCTAGTCGAGTAAAAACACGTGCGAGAGGATGCATCCCGCAGGCTAGTCGAGTAAAAACACGTGCGAGAGGATGCATCCCGCAGGCTAGTCGAGCAAAAACACGTGCGAGAGGATGCATCCCGCAGGCTAGTCGAGTAAAAACACGTGCGAGAGGATGCATCCCGCAGGCTAGTCGAGTAAAAACACGTGCGAGAGCATGCATCCCGCAGGCTAGTCGAGTAAAAACACGTGCGAGAGGGTGCATCCCGCAGGCAGGTCGAGTAAAAACACGTGCGAGAGGATGCATCCCGCAGGCTAGTCCAGTAAAAACACGTGCGAGAGGATGCATCCCGCAGGCTAGTCGAGCAAAAACACGTGCGAGAGGATGCATCCCGCAGGCTAGTCGAGCAAAAACACGTGCGAGAGGATGCATCCCGCAGGCTAGTCGAGCAAAAACACGTGCGAGAGGATGCATCCCGCAGGCTAGTCGAGCAAAAACGCGTGCGAGAGGATGCATCCCGCAGGCTAGTCGAGTAAAAACACGTGCGGGAGGATGCATCCCGCAGGCTAGTCGAGTAAAAACACGTGCGAGAGGATGCATCCTGCAGGCTAGTGGAGTAAAACACGTGCGTGAGGATGCATCCCGCAGGCTAGTCGAGTAAAAACACGTGCGAGAGCATGCATCCCGCAGGCTAGTCGAGTAAAAACACGTGCGAGAGGATGCATCCCGCAGGCTAGTCGAGTAAAAACACGTGCGAGGTTTTGTGGGATGCGCATGCGCAGGTTTTTTGGGATGCGCATGCGCAGGTTTTTTGGGATGCGCATGGCTAGTCGAGTAAAAACACGTGCGAGAGGATGCACCCCGCAGGCTAGTCGAGTAAAAACACGTGCGAGAGGATATATCCCGCAGGCTAGTCCAGTAAAAACACGTGCGAGAGGATGCATCCCGCAGGCTAGTCGAGTAAAAACACGTGCGAGAGGATGCATCCCGCAGGCTAGTCGAGTAAAAACACGTGCGAGAGGATGCATCCCGCAGGCTAGTCGAGCAAAAACACGTGCGAGAGGATGCATCCCGCAGGCTAGTCGAGTAAAAACACGTGCGAGAGTATGCATCCCGCAGGCTAGTCGAGTAAAAACACGTGCGAGAGCATGCATCCCGCAGGCTAGTCGAGTAAAAACACGTGCGAGAGGGTGCATCCCGCAGGCAGGTCGAGTAAAAACACGTGCGAGAGGATGCATCCCGCAGGCTAGTCCAGTAAAAACACGTGCGAGAGGATGCATCCCGCAGGCTAGTCGAGCAAAAACACGTGCGAGAGGATGCATCTCGCAGGCTAGTCGAGTAAAAACACGTGCGAGTGGATGCATCCCGCAGGCTAGTCGAGCAAAAACACGTGCGAGAGGATGCATCCCGCAGGCTAGTCGAGCAAAAACACGTGCGAGTGGATGCATCCCGCAGGCTAGTCGAGCAAAAACGCGTGCGAGAGGATGCATCCCGCAGGCTAGTCGAGTAAAAACACGTGCGGGAGGATGCATCCCGCAGGCTAGTGGAGTAAAAACACGTGCGAGAGGATACATCCCGCAGGCTAGTCGAGTAAAAACACGTGCGAGAGCATGCATCCCGCAGGCTAGTCGAGTAAAAACACGTGCGAGAGGGTGCATCCCGCAGGCTGGTCGAGTAAAAACACGTGCGAGAGGATGCATCCCGCAGGCTAGTCCAGTAAAAACACGTGCGAGAGGATGCATCCCGCAGGCTAGTCGAGTAAAAACACGTGCGAGAGGATGCATCCCGCAGGCTAGTCGAGTAAAAACACGTGCGAGAGGATGCATCCCGCAGGCTAGTCGAGTAAAAACACGTGCGAGAGGATGCATCCCGCAGGCTAGTCGAGTAAAAACACGTGCGAGAGGGTGCATCCCGCAGGCTGGTCGAGTAAAAACACGTGCGAGAGGATGCATCCCGCAGGCTAGTCCAGTAAAAACACGTGCGAGAGGGTGCATCCCGCAGGCTAGTCGAGTAAAAACACGTGCGAGAGGATATATCCCGCAGGCTAGTCGAGTAAAAACACGTGCGAGAGGATGCATCCCGCAGGCTAGTCGAGTAAAAACACGTGCGAGAGGATGCATCCCGCAGGCTAGTCGAGTAAAAACACGTGCGAGAGGGTGCATCCCGCAGGCTGGTCGAGTAAAAACACGTGCGAGAGGATGCATCCCGCAGGCTAGTCGAGTAAAAACACGTGCGAGAGGATGCATCCCGCAGGCTAGTCGAGTAAAAACACGTGCGAGAGGATGCATCCCGCAGGCTAGTCGAGTAAAAACACGTGCGAGAGGATATATCCCGCAGGCTAGTCCAGTAAAAACACGTGCGAGAGGATGCATCCCGCAGGCTAGTCGAGTAAAAACACGTGCGAGAGGATGCATCCCGCAGGCTAGTCGAGTAAAAAGACGTGCGAGAGGATGCATCCCGCAGGCTAGTCGAGCAAAAACACGTGCGAGAGGATGCATCCCGCAGGCTAGTCGAGTAAAAACACGTGCGAGAGGATGCATCCCGCAGGCTAGTCGAGTAAAAACACGTGCGAGAGCATGCATCCCGCAGGCTAGTCGAGTAAAAACACGTGCGAGAGGGTGCATCCCGCAGGCAGGTCGAGTAAAAACACGTGCGAGAGGATGCATCCCGCAGGCTAGTCCAGTAAAAACACGTGCGAGAGGATGCATCCCGCAGGCTAGTCGAGCAAAAACACGTGCGAGAGGATGCATCCCGCAGGCTAGTCGAGCAAAAACACGTGCGAGAGGATGCATCCCGCAGGCTAGTCGAGCAAAAACACGTGCGAGAGGATGCATCCCGCAGGCTAGTCGAGCAAAAACACGTGCGAGAGGATGCATCCCGCAGGCTAGTCGAGTAAAAACACGTGCGAGTGGATGCATCCCGCAGGCTAGTCGAGCAAAAACACGTGCGAGAGGATGCATCCCGCAGGCTAGTCGAGCAAAAACACGTGCGAGTGGATGCATCCTGCAGGCTAGTCGAGCAAAAACGCGTGCGAGAGGATGCATCCCGCAGGCTAGTCGAGTAAAAACACGTGCGGGAGGATGCATCCCGCAGGCTAGTCGAGTAAAAACACGTGCGAGAGGGTGCATCCCGCAGGCAGGTCGAGTAAAAACACGTGCGAGAGGATGCATCCCGCAGGCTAGTCCAGTAAAAACACGTGCGAGAGGATGCATCCCGCAGGCTAGTCGAGCAAAAACACGTGCGAGAGGATGCATCCCGCAGGCTAGTCGAGCAAAAACACGTGCGAGAGGATGCATCCCGCAGGCTAGTCCAGTAAAAACACGTGCGAGAGGATGCATCCCGCAGGCTAGTCGAGCAAAAACACGTGCGAGAGGATGCATCCCGCAGGCTAGTCGAGTAAAAACACGTGCGAGAGCATGCATCCCGCAGGCTAGTCGAGTAAAAACACGTGCGAGAGGGTGCATCCCGCAGGCTGGTCGAGTAAAAACACGTGCGA
Organism: Lasioglossum baleicum; assembly: GCF_051020765.1. NCBI lineage: Eukaryota > Metazoa > Arthropoda > Insecta > Hymenoptera > Halictidae > Lasioglossum > Lasioglossum baleicum. The sequence goes on from NW_027470339.1 coordinate 33,189, forward strand.
GAGGATGCATCCCGCAGGCTAGTCCAGTAAAAACACGTGCGAGAGGATGCATCCCGCAGGCTAGTCGAGTAAAAACACGTGCGAGAGGATGCATTCCGCAGGCTAGTCGAGTAAAAACTCGTGCGAGAGGATGCATCTCGCAGGCTAGTCGAGCAAAAACACGTGCGAGAGGATGCATCCCGCAGGCTAGTCGAGCAAAAACACGTGCGAGAGGATGCATCCCGCAGGCTAGTCGAGCAAAAACGCGTGCGAGAGGATGCATCCCGCAGGCTAGTCGAGTAAAAACACGTGCGGGAGGATGCATCCCGCAGGCTAGTCGAGTAAAAACACGTGCGGGAGGATGCATCCTGCAGGCTAGTGGAGTAAAACACGTGCGTGAGGATGCATCCCGCAGGCTAGTCGAGTAAAAACACGTGCGAGAGGATGCACCCCGCAGGCTAGTCGAGTAAAAACACGTGCGAGAGGATGCATCCCGCAGGCTAGTCGAGTAAAATCACGTGCGAGAGGATGCATCCCGCAGGCTAGTCGAGTAAAAACACGTGCGAGTGGATGCATCCCGCAGGCTAGTCGAGCAAAAACACGTGCGAGAGGATGCATCCCGCAGGCTAGTCGAGCAAAAACACGTGCGAGTGGATGCATCCCGCAGGCTAGTCGAGCAAAAACGCGTGCGAGAGGATGCATCCCGCAGGCTAGTCGAGTAAAAACACGTGCGGGAGGATGCATCCCGCAGGCTAGTGGAGTAAAAACACGTGCGAGAGGATACATCCCGCAGGCTAGTCGAGTAAAAACACGTGCGAGAGCATGCATCCCGCAGGCTAGTCGAGTAAAAACACGTGCGAGAGGATGCATCCCGCAGGCTAGTCGAGTAAAAACACGTGCGAGAGGATGCATCCCGCAGGCTAGTCGAGTAAAAACACGTGCGTGAGGATGCATCCCGCAGGCTAGTCGAGTAAAAACACGTGCGAGAGGATGCATCCCGCAGGCTAGTCGAGTAAAAACACGTGCGAGAGGATGCATCCCGCAGGCTAGTCGAGTAAAAACACGTGCGAGGTTTTGTGGGATGCGCATGCGCAGGTTTTTTGGGATGCGCATGCGCAGGTTTTTTGGGATGCGCATGGCTAGTCGAGTAAAAACACGTGCGAGAGGATGCACCCCGCAGGCTAGTCGAGTAAAAACACGTGCGAGAGGATGCATCCCGCAGGCTAGTCGAGTAAAAACACGTGCGAGAGGATACATCCCGCAGGCTAGTCGAGTAAAAACACGTGCGAGTGGATGCATCCCGCAGGCTAGTCGAGCAAAAACACGTGCGAGAGGATGCATCCCGCAGGCTAGTCGAGCAAAAACACGTGCGAGTGGATGCATCCCGCAGGCTAGTCGAGCAAAAACGCGTGCGAGAGGATGCATCCCGCAGGCTAGTCGAGTAAAAACACGTGCGGGAGGATGCATCCCGCAGGCTAGTGGAGTAAAAACACGTGCGAGAGGATACATCCCGCAGGCTAGTCGAGTAAAAACACGTGCGAGAGCATGCATCCCGCAGGCTAGTCGAGTAAAAACACGTGCGAGAGGGTGCATCCCGCAGGCTGGTCGAGTAAAAACACGTGCGAGAGGATGCATCCCGCAGGCTAGTCCAGTAAAAACACGTGCGAGAGGATGCATCCCGCAGGCTAGTCGAGTAAAAACACGTGCGGGAGGATTCATCCCCCAGGCTAGTGGAGTAAAAACACGTGCGAGAGGATACATCCCGCAGGCTAGTCGACTAAAAACACGTGCGAGAGCATGCATCCCGCAGGCTAGTCGAGTAAAAACACGTGCGAGAGGGTGCATCCCGCAGGCTGGTCGAGTAAAAACACGTGCGAGAGGATGCATCCCGCAGGCTAGTCGAGTAAAAACACGTGCGAGAGGATGCATCCCGCAGGCTAGTCGAGTAAAAACACGTGCGAGAGGATGCATCCCGCAGGCTAGTCGAGTAAAAACACGTGCGAGACGATATATCCCGCAGGCTAGTCGAGTAAAAACACGTGCGAGAGGATGCATCCCGCAGGCTAGTCGAGTAAAAACACGTGCGAGAGGATGCATCCCGCAGGCTAGTCGAGTAAAAACACGTGCGAGAGGGTGCATCCCGCAGGCTGGTCGAGTAAAAACACGTGCGAGAGGATGCATCCCGCAGGCTAGTCCAGTAAAAACACGTGCGAGAGGATGCATCCGCAGGCTAGTCGAGTAAAAACACGTGCGAGAGGATGCATCCCGCAGGCTAGTAGAGCAAAAACACGTGCGTGAGCATGCATCCCGCAGGCTAGTCGAGTAAAAACACGTGCGAGAGCATGCATCCCGCAGGCTAGTCGAGTAAAAACACGTGCGAGAGGGTGCATCCCGCAGGCTGGTCGCGTAAAAACACGTGCGAGAGGATGCATCCCGCAGGCTAGTCCAGTAAAAACACGTGCGAGAGGATGCATCCCGCAGGCTAGTCGAGTAAAAACACGTGCGAGAGGATGCATCCCGCAGGCTAGTCGAGTAAAACACGTGCGAGTGGATGCATCCCGCAGGCTAGTCGAGCAAAAACACGTGCGAGAGGATGCATCCCGCAGGCTAGTCGAGCAAAAACACGTGCGAGTGGATGCATCCCGCAGGCTAGTCGAGCAAAAACGCGTGCGAGAGGATGCATCCCGCAGGCTAGTCGAGTAAAAACACGTGCGGGAGGATGCATCCGCAGGCTAGTGGAGTAAAAACACGTGCGAGAGGATACATCCCGCAGGCTAGTCGAGTAAAAACCACGTGCGAGAGCATGCATCCCGCAGGCTAGTCGAGTAAAAACACGTGCGAGAGGATGCATCCCGCAGGCTAGTCGAGTAAAAACACGTGCGAGAGGATGCATCCCGCAGGCTAGTCGAGTAAAAACACGTGCGTGAGGATGCATCCCGCAGGCTAGTCGAGTAAAAAACACGTGCGAGAGGATGCATCCCGCAGGCTAGTCGAGTAAAAACACGTGCGAGAGGATGCATCCCGCAGGCTAGTCGAGTAAAAACACGTGCGAGGTTTTGTGGGATGCGCATGCGCAGGTTTTTTGGGATGCGCATGCGCAGGTTTTTTGGGATGCGCATGGCTAGTCGAGTAAAAACACGTGCGAGAGGATGCACCCCGCAGGCTAGTCGAGTAAAAACACGTGCGAGAGGATGCATCCCGCAGGCTAGTCGAGTAAAAACACGTGCGAGAGGATGCATCCCGCAGGCTAGTCGAGTAAAAACACGTGCGAGTGGATGCATCCCGCAGGCTAGTCGAGCAAAAACACGTGCGAGAGGATGCATCCCGCAGGCTAGTCGAGCAAAAACACGTGCGAGTGGATGCATCCCGCAGGCTAGTCGAGCAAAAAACGCGTGCGAGAGGATGCATCCCGCAGGCTAGTCGAGTAAAAACACGTGCGGGAGGATGCATCCCGCAGGCTAGTGGAGTAAAAACACGTGCGAGAGGATACATCCCGCAGGCTAGTCGAGTAAAAACACGTGCGAGAGCATGCATCCCGCAGGCTAGTCGAGTAAAAACACGTGCGAGAGGGTGCATCCCGCAGGCTGGTCGAGTAAAAACACGTGCGAGAGGATGCATCCCGCAGGCTAGTCCAGTAAAAACACGTGCGAGAGGATGCATCCCGCAGGCTAGTCGAGTAAAACACGTGCGGGAGGATTCATCCCGCAGGCTAGTGGAGTAAAAACACGTGCGAGAGGATACATCCCGCAGGCTAGTCGAGTAAAAACACGTGCGAGAGCATGCATCCCGCAGGCTAGTCGAGTAAAAACACGTGCGAGAGGGTGCATCCCGCAGGCTGGTCGAGTAAAAACACGTGCGAGAGGATGCATCCCGCAGGCTAGTCCAGTAAAAACACGTGCGAGAGGATGCATCCGCAGGCTAGTCGAGTAAAAACACGTGCGAGAGGATGCATCCCGCAGGCTAGTCGAGCAAAAACACGTGCGAGAGGATGCATCCCGCAGGCTAGTCGAGCAAAAACACGTGCGAGAGGATGCATCCCGCAGGCTAGTCCAGTAAAAACACGTGCGAGAGGATGCATCCCGCAGGCTAGTCGAGCAAAAACACGTGCGAGAGGATGCATCCCGCAGGCTAGTCGAGTAAAAACACGTGCGAGAGCATGCATCCCGCAGGCTAGTCGAGTAAAAACACGTGCGAGAGGGTGCATCCGCAGGCTGGTCGAGTAAAAACACGTGCGAGAGGATGCATCCCGCAGGCTAGTCCAGTAAAAACACGTGCGAGAGGATGCATCCCGCAGGCTAGTCGAGTAAAAACACGTGCGAGAGGATGCATTCCGCAGGCTAGTCGAGTAAAAACTCGTGCGAGAGGATGCATCTCGCAGGCTAGTCGAGCAAAAACACGTGCGAGAGGATGCATCCCGCAGGCTAGTCGAGCAAAAACACGTGCGAGAGGATGCATCCCGCAGGCTAGTCGAGCAAAAAACGCGTGCGAGAGGATGCATCCCGCAGGCTAGTCGAGTAAAAACACGTGCGGGAGGATGCATCCCGCAGGCTAGTCGAGTAAAAACACGTGCGGGAGGATGCATCCTGCAGGCTAGTGGAGTAAAACACGTGCGTGAGGATGCATCCCGCAGGCTAGTCGAGTAAAAACACGTGCGAGAGGATGCACCCCGCAGGCTAGTCGAGTAAAAACACGTGCGAGAGGATGCATCCCGCAGGCTAGTCGAGTAAAATCACGTGCGAGAGGATGCATCCCGCAGGCTAGTCGAGTAAAAACACGTGCGAGTGGATGCATCCCGCAGGCTAGTCGAGCAAAAAACACGTGCGAGAGGATGCATCCCGCAGGCTAGTCGAGCAAAAACACGTGCGAGTGGATGCATCCCGCAGGCTAGTCGAGCAAAAAACGCGTGCGAGAGGATGCATCCCGCAGGCTAGTCGAGTAAAAACACGTGCGGGAGGATGCATCCCGCAGGCTAGTGGAGTAAAAACACGTGCGAGAGGATACATCCCGCAGGCTAGTCGAGTAAAAACACGTGCGAGAGCATGCATCCCGCAGGCTAGTCGAGTAAAAACACGTGCGAGAGGATGCATCCCGCAGGCTAGTCGAGTAAAAACATGTGCGAGAGGATGCATCCCGCAGGCTAGTCGAGTAAAAACACGTGCGTGAGGATGCATCCCGCAGGCTAGTCGAGTAAAAACACGTGCGAGAGGATGCATCCGCAGGCTAGTCGAGTAAAAACACGTGCGAGAGGATGCATCCCGCAGGCTAGTCGAGTAAAAACACGTGCGAGGTTTTGTGGGATGCGCATGCGCAGGTTTTTTGGGATGCGCATGCGCAGGTTTTTTGGGATGCGCATGGCTAGTCGAGTAAAAACACGTGCGAGAGGATGCACCCCGCAGGCTAGTCGAGTAAAAACACGTGCGAGAGGATGCATCCCGCAGGCTAGTCGAGTAAAAACACGTGCGAGAGGATACATCCCGCAGGCTAGTCGAGTAAAAACACGTGCGAGTGGATGCATCCCGCAGGCTAGTCGAGCAAAACACGTGCGAGAGGATGCATCCCGCAGGCTAGTCGAGCAAAAACACGTGCGAGTGGATGCATCCCGCAGGCTAGTCGAGCAAAAACGCGTGCGAGAGGATGCATCCCGCAGGCTAGTCGAGTAAAAACACGTGCGGGAGGATGCATCCCGCAGGCTAGTGGAGGTAAAAACACGTGCGAGAGGATACATCCCGCAGGCTAGTCGAGTAAAAACACGTGCGAGAGCATGCATCCCGCAGGCTAGTCGAGTAAAAACACGTGCGAGAGGTGCATCCCGCAGGCTGGTCGAGTAAAAACACGTGCGAGAGGATGCATCCCGCAGGCTAGTCCAGTAAAAACACGTGCGAGAGGATGCATCCCGCAGGCTAGTCGAGTAAAAACACGTGCGGAGGAATTCATTCCCCCAGGCTAGTGGAGTAAAAACACGTGCGAGAGGATACATCCCGCAGGCTAGTCGACTAAAAACACGTGCGAGAGCATGCATCCCGCAGGCTAGTCGAGTAAAAACACGTGCGAGAGGGTGCATCCGCAGGCTGGTCGAGTAAAAACACGTGCGAGAGGATGCATCCCGCAGGCTAGTCGAGTAAAAACACGTGCGAGAGGATGCATCCCGCAGGCTAGTCGAGTAAAAACACGTGCGAGAGGATGCATCCCGCAGGCTAGTCGAGTAAAAACACGTGCGAGACGATATATCCCGCAGGCTAGTCGAGTAAAAACACGTGCGAGAGGGATGCATCCCGCAGGCTAGTCGAGTAAAAACACGTGCGAGAGGATGCATCCCGCAGGCTAGTCGAGTAAAAAACACGTGCGAGAGGGTGCATCCC
>NW_027470340.1:0-39486 GCF_051020765.1 Lasioglossum baleicum
GGACGATATGCCGAGTGACACCGCGCGTGAAAAACGGACGGCACGGTTGCACAGTGACACGAAAAGTGGCCGCGATGACTTTCTCTGAGAAAAAGGAAAAGACTGTGCAGGGAGGACGATTATTAAGAGCGAGACGAAGCGGCGAATCGGAGCGAGAGAGCGTCAACCTCGACGGGGAGGTTAGGCCGCGAACGAACGTCGAGGTTAACCTTTTATTCCGCCGCTCCGGCGATTCTTTTCTCTCTCTCGTTCTCTGTCCCGAGAGAGAACACGTCGTTTCGCCGAACGGGAAAATTTCGCACGGAAACACTTACCCCATAAACCAGTCCACGGTATCGCGGAGATACTCGGGTAACCTATCCAGCTTGGATGATTTTCAGTTGGATCACCGCTGAGGAAAGTAGCACGAGAGCGAGAAAACAAAATAAATTCTCTCTCTCTCCACTAGCACCAGCAGCAGCAGCAGCAGCGGCGCACGTTTCGCGATCTCGTAAAATCTAACATGGCGAAGCTCTATTGTCACCTGTTCCCGTCATGCCTCACTTGCCCCCCTTCGCCGAGAAAAATACTACCGATTTATCGCCGCCACCGCGTAGTATCGCCTCTGTATTTAGAGCCTCGCAGCTGTCTTCTTTCTATCCTCGGCACACGATCCCGCTAGACCTGTGCCCGGCCAGCGAAAGACTTTCAATGTGCACGACACCACACCACAAGGAAAAGTCCAACTTAAACGCGCACAGCTGATCAGTCGACGTCGAGGAACCAACTCACTCGCACACCCCCGTTTTGATACCTGACTGCAGAGGGTAGTACCTACCGCGCGTATTCCGTACAAATACCTCTCGGCACAGCCATTGGCTATGTGATAGACAGATGGTAAAACATTTCGAGTCGGTAACACGACTCGATTCGATACACCAAACCTCACGGTTGCTTATTGCGTTAACTTGCTTCATTATTCCGTTGCATAATCGTTAACGCGTTTATGTATACATTATATTATTGCGTAGCATATTTATAAATAATATTGGTGCAACGCTATTTGTTTACGGAATTTAAATAGTTATTCTAATAGTAGTAGTTTTGGGCAAATATCAATTTGTTTGTATTTAAGCTGAATTTTTATACCGTTCTATTGTTTTTTATATATTAGCATTGTTATGGAGGATTAATTTTATTGCAATATTACGAAATAAACGTATTAACGTGTTTAGAAGATTCGTGTAGGTGGCAGCACCTACCGTACGATTCGTTGAGTTGTTAAAACACAGCACTGTATGATGCACGTAATAGCATAAACGTAAAGTAAAATAGATCCAACACTCGATGCATTTTTAAATCGTATCGTATAGTACGGTTATAATAGTTGTATATCGCGTTTGCGAGTGTAAAACAGTTTATAACTTGTTATTTATAAATACCAATGGCGATACTGCAAGTCATCTCATATATAAATTTAGATTTTAATCCAATCATTACTGACGTTGTAATATTACTTTATGCTGAATCGGTAAGATGTTACGTAAACATGACTGAGCGAATTATAAAGTAAGAAAATTAATTTAAAAGTATACGTGTCTTGTCTTACGTCTGTTTTCACGTGTATCCCCGCAGAATTTCCGTACGATTTCAGGCAAGGAAAATTATTTATCAACGCAGATAATACGATACAGATAAAATATAAGCATAGACGAAGAAAAGTGTAGATTTATCCGCTCGGTGTATTTTTTTTGCTGCATGTTCAGAGCCTGAAAGCTTCGTTATCATTTCGCTATCGATCCCTACGTTACCGATTTAGCGTACAATAAAATTGCAGTGTTCGGAATTGAAACTAAATTTTACCCTTCGTTCATGTACTGCATGCGACATTACCGATATGCGATAAAACATCCTTCTCAAAGCAGTTCTAATTTAACAACAATCGTTAATAACTGATTTTGATACAACCGATAATATAATTATTTATAATCAAATTTGCGGTTTAAAAATTTATTTTATTATTAAACGATATTAATCGAATCAGTAATTAAGATTATTCGCCAAATTCATAGCAAACGATTTTTGAAACAATAGTTAATGCTATATCGAATACTAAAAATGTTGCAACTTATTTATTTCCCATTACATTTAACGCGACTAGAGTGTTAAACATTTCATTCGTTTAATTATTTAAACAGTTGGCGTGTATATAATTTGTACAAATACGGTTTCATCCGTGAATATAAAATAGATTACGTTATAATTATAAATATGGAGGACTCGGAGATTAAGAGCAGAGGTTATTATTCGGAAATAGTGACAGGTAAGTAATTAATACTGTTTTAATTAAAGTTTTTATAAAATTCACAGTCTTTAAAATGTTTAAAATATTCGGACAAATTACTTGTATCATTTATCGACACACGATTAAACGCATAGGAACCCCGGAACATCCTGTAACACCTCCAGTGGATGTCATGACGACTGCGCCACGAAGAACAAAACTGACATGGCAAGTTTACACCCAGCATCATTGCGCTCGTGTGAGACAGTTACAGGATCAGGAAACTTACAATTTTCTCGGCGAAGCTAAGAGATGGATGACTTTCCCGGAAGATCGATCAATTGTAATAAATTTTTCTTTTTGCATCGTGTGAAAAAATTTGATAAATCAATCTTATAAATTTTAGTCTTTTCTTGTTACTTCTCGAGAAATGAAACACTTAATATCTTGAAATTGTTTTAAGAAAAAAAAATAAACGCTATTTTGAAGTCTTCCATGCAAAATGGAAAACTATAAAAAATTTCGTACTACTCTGTTTGTGCTCACCATAATTTCATTTTTCTCATTTCGCATGTATAAAAAAAAAGAATGTGACGCTTAATAAAAATTTGCTTTACTTAACAAAATTCTCGTTAAATTCACGTTGAAATACGAAAGTAAACTCATATTTGAATTAGTATATTCTCGGTCCACAAAAGAATAAAATAAAATAGAATAAAATCAAATTAAACAGGCTTTTCTCGCACAAACGTTCCTTCCCAAAGTGCAAATGCAACAAAATGTGGATTCTAAACAAATTCCACGGAACGTTGAGATGGAAAGGAGACGGAGATCGTACAGATACCTGAAAATTCAGGATGCCTTGGAGTCGTTGGGCGTTTCGCCGAAGGAAATGTTGCCTTCGTCCGCCATATTGCCTCTACTATCTCACGAGGAAGCATACGGCTTGTTTAGCACAGCGCATTTCTTGCCCCTGGAAATTTTTGACGACGAAGAGTACGATTGCAGGTACGCGAAAAGAATTCCTTTGAAACTTGTAATTTTTTTTTAAGTAATAAACTTAGAGCCTCCTGTTACGAAGTATCGTTTTGTTTCGGTGCATTAACGGCAGCAAAATAATGTAATCGACCTTAATTGAACATTGGAATGTTTGATGATTCCGGTTAATTTCCATCAATTACGTTGAAACAGTTAGCAAATACCGCAGTTAAATTTCAGTCGTTATCGGTAATACAGAACGAGTTATCGAAATTTTAATTATTTACCAGTAATTAAAATGAGAATGAATAACTGTTGATACGATTAAATGATTTAAAATATCCCCAATTTCTAAAAAAATGAATAATAAAATTTTTAAACATTTTAAATCCTTAAAAGGTCGTTAAACGATATAAAATATTACCGAATTCTGTAAAAAAATTCTAAAAAATTAAACAATAAAATTTTGAAACATTCAAAATCCTTAAAAGGTCGTTAAATGATTTAAAATGTCCCCAACTTCTAAAGAGAAAAATTCTAAACCGAAAATTCTAAAAAATTAAATAATAATACTCTAAAACATTCTAAATTGTAAAAAGAAAATTAAAGACAAACAAATGAAGTAGATTATATAATTATTATTACCATATCTACTTAAATTTCAAATATTGCATTTTTTACTTCTGATTTTCTCTCGATTTCAAAATTTACAAACCAAAACATTTCCAGTCTTTCTAACGAAGCAGTGATACAGTTTCCTAACAGCGTACATTCTCGTAACGCCACGCAACAGGTTTCCTATTTTTCGTAACATCATTTTCCGGAATCTATTACCCTATTTATCCTTTTTCGCGTTGTTTGCAGGACCACAGAAGACTGGATAAACCTCGGTATAATAGATGACAAGCTTTATCCGTTACCAGCTGCTGTCTTCGTGCCAAGATTCCGATCCGAGGACGAAATGTTCTCCCTGGACGATGATAATCTGAATAATCTTTTCTCCTGGACCAACGCTGCCGTCACCCAGTTCGATCACAAGAGAAAATTGTGGAGCGTGTTGACGCTCGACGGCAGAAAACGGACGTTCAAGATACCAAGGATATACATCCGATTCTATGCCGAAGATCCGAGAATTTTCGCCAAAAGATTAGCAGCAGCCATAGAGCAGAGACAAATCGCCGAATCTTCCATAAAGTAAACGTTTATTATCACCAATTTATTTATTATAAACAACCTTCAGAACATCAAATTATATTATAACATAAACAAACAAATTTTTCTATTTTCATTTTAAATTAACTTAATCCGGTCAATAAAAATTCACATTTCTAGGATTTTTTTGCTAGAGAAACCATGATAAATATTAGCATGTAGTAGTTTCGTTAGTAGGAGAATATTTACAATTTCTTTTTACGAAATTATCGAAAATCGTGGAAATTATACTGCCTCGGATAAATTGCGGTTTTAAAAACGGGATCGAATGGCAGACACGATTCGTGAAAAATTTTACACATTTAACTTGGAATTTTACGAATTCTAGGAAAATCATTTTATACAGATGTTTCGGAGAGCATATACACTTTGAGAAAACGAAAAAAAAAAAAAAAAAAAAAAAAATAGAGTTCTTTAAAGCCGGATTACAATAGTAGAGATTTGAGTTTTTACATTTTCGGATTACTTCGTAATTATTAATTGATAACTTGTACGTGCTTTTGTAGGTACAATTTTTATTTGGACTGCATGCAGATGGATGGAATGAGGACGCTGTGCGAGGAACAAAAGGAAAATATCATTCGTTTGGTCAGGAATAACTCGAAGTTCAAACAAACGAAAATAATGTCGGTGAGTTGATAAAAAATTGTTAAATGCATTAATTAGAAAATATCAATAGTAGAACATGTTACAATTTATACTTCCACCTAGCAACATGTCGAGCAACTGATATAGTATATAGCATATTTATTTATAAGGAATTAGTTTGGAAATTTATGTCCGTGCATTTACGGATGAAAATGGAAATTTTAATCTATAACCAGGACTGTCATAATTTACGCTAAGCCTCTATGAATGATAATAGGCCAGTACCGTAAGGCGTTAATTATCTCCTTCGCGTTTTCTTCGCGTTCAGTATTAATAGCTCTAATGGAACAGAACTATGATCCATAATTAACGTAAACGTAACGTAACCTTCGTAATTCATAGTTTATAGCGAATAAAATTAAATTCGCGAGGATTATGCTCTCTGAATAGATTCATCTGTACATTACCATTTCACTTTGTCGAATTTCGATATTATCGATATTTAACCCTTTCCTCTCGACGATCTTTTCGTTCGAGAAAAATAGTAATTCAAAGATTTTCTCTCATAAAGTCAACGAAATTTAAAAAATAGTAAATAAGAAATCGTATGCAAATTAATCCTTCGCACTCGACGATTTTTTGGCTACAAAAAAGTAGAAATTAACAGATTTTCTGCCATAAAACTAACGTTACTGCTTTGTTATCTTAAATATAATGTATTAATTAATATTGTTCCATCGTGGAACGGTCTTCGAATCTTCGAATAGCAAAACTTCGGAATTTTCTAACATGCCGTATCGCCTTTACTTTCGTTAGAAAACTTTCTATTTATTAAAAAGTGACAGTCGCCTCTTGAGCACAAAAGATTAAAGCAAAGAATAATTTTATTTCGATATTTCATGTATCGTTGGGTAATTAATTAATATCGATGTTTCGAATCTGATTAAATGGCGACCGAGGCTCGTCTCTAGTATGCAATCGCTTACTTTGTTAGCTGATGGACGAGATCTGCTTGGATTATCAACGAACAATGTGCGACCTTATGTGGAGGCAGATGATACGGCTAAATCCGGAAATGTTTAAATTCATCACGTGGACGCCTGATGTGGAACCCATGAGGGTCCCAGAAAAGGGTAAAATCGATACCGGCATGAAAAACTTTCAGGTAATACCCGCTTTTGTTTATACACCGTTTACGAACCAGTTAAATTGATAAACCGTTGCAAAACATTTCGAAATTTTTAAATCGAATATTTATATAATTCCATATCACTTTATCCGACTATTATTAATCCCTTGCCGTACTTCGACGAGCTTAACGAAGATTTTTTGCCAAACTAGAATATCACGAGTCTGGCTCGTAATCAGTTAGGCGCGAATCACGGATTGTTAAATTTATTTTTCGTTGAAAATTGTCGAAAATTTGCGAGATTGAATGTATCGGTATTACTTAATTTTTCAAACATTTATTGTTACGGTATAGAAAGTGTACACGTTTCTTTAAATAAATCGTATTAAATAAATAATCATCGAGGATTATTTATTTCGAGAATAAAGCTGTTCGTAAAATTTCGAAATACGATATTTCCACCGAACGGATTATATTTCATTATTTAAGCAGCATAATAAATTTTAATTCAAAGTTGTTTTATCGTTTCAATTTTTTTTTTTGATATACCAAAACTCGCAGTGAAAAATTAAATTTTAATCGTCAACACAACGTTTTCAGTCCAAATGAAATTTTATATAAATAAAGCAGCTGTTTCTAATAATTATTATTCATTATAAAAATAACGTAACAAATTTTTGAATCGCAAATGCTCATTTTCATTCTACGTTGCTGAGTTTCATTTTACTGCATCGCCATTTACTTTTACATTTTATAATTTTAATTAATTAATTGCAATTTTACCTATACATTTTATAATTTCTACCTTTCAACGTCAACCGGTATTTATTTCCCTGCATTAAGAATAAATTATTATACAGTTATTATGGAAAATTATTTTTCAAGGTAATTCAATTTATATTTAAATTATTAAGAATGAAATGCTAGAAACTCTCGTGAGAAATTGTTTAAATGGAACTTCGCAAGCTCCATCTAATAAAACTTTAGCGAATTTTCTTGTAACAAGAAATAAATTGGGTCGCTAATTACGTTTAGAACCGATAGGAATTGATCCTGGTTCTAATTAAATGCTGCGTTCTAACTAAATAATTTAATAGCTTTTTACGTTCGATCTATATGAATGAAATACGTTCGATTTTAATATTTCGATATCTTACGATTGACAAGATTAAATAGTTTACGCATAATTATTAAAATAAAAAAGCTATATTTTGTAATTTTGTAATTAAATAATTAAGTGTAAATTATTTAATCTTGCCAATCGTAAGATACTGGCTGATTAAAATAAATAAATAAATATGTATAGAATATCGAGAAACGAGACTTTTTATTTAGAAAGTGAAGAAGTATAGTCATTGGATATCACTGTACGTCCACGAAGAAGTATACGACGCTATGGTTTGTATCGAGAAAGAGTGCGCGCAAGTATCTTCCATGAATCTATTCGCGACTTCGTACGGGAAACAACTCAGGCTGATGGAATTCGAGGATTTGCAAATACAGACCACCGTTACCGTTATCAAGTACTTGAAGGAGCCGTGGTTGGAAAAATCACGAAATCAGTGAGGATGTGCTTGCGGATCTTGGGAAAGGTTGGTTCAACCTCGAGCAGAAGTATCACGGTGTCTACGACGTGATGAAATTGAAACGCTTCATGAATCTCACCAATCTTCGTATGCAGGTTCGTATCTATTTCAATATTTTACATCGTTTTCTGGAGAAATAGACTAAAATGATACTGTTAATTCTTAATAAGCTTTATTAATAGAATAACAGATTAATAGAATCGAAATTATGCACACTTTTACAACTTTTATACATCGACTACTTTCTTACGTCTGTTAAAAAATGAAAAATAAAAACGAATTAAATTTGTATACAATAACAATATTAACAGACTTAATATAAATTGATTAAATTTGTTAATATCGTATAATTATGGTCACAAATTGACGGGTTCCGTGAACCTAGTGTCAAACTTAACGCTAGGTTTACGGACGTTTTTTGTATACCTACCTTTATGGAGACCCGTCAGATTTACAGGTAAAGAGAACCACCTACTTTCTTAGAAGAAAAGACCCTGAGTTTAATTTAAAAATAATTACAATATTAACAAATTTAATATAAGTTGATTAAATCTATTAATATTGTATAATTCGAGCAATCCACCCGTGAAATTAACGGGTCCCGTAAATCTAGCGTTAAAAACCAAGTTGTTAACTAGGTCTGCTTTCACAATTGATGGAATATACGGTGTTTGTTTCGGTGGCCACTTTAACTCGGTGATTGTCACGGGCCTGAGAGTTAGGCTACATTGACAAAGTAGGTCATGCTTGTCAAATATCGAGGAAATGAGCGTAGATAGTGAGGTACCTGACTTGGTACTTAATGCACCTGTGGAATATACTGTTTGGACGTTCCCAAGTCAAACAAGTATCCTAAGTCTAGGCTGTCTCGAGGTCTCTGTAACTTTGATCGAAATGTAATTGCATTTCTACATATACTTATATTTAAAGGAAAAATTCTACAGCAGCAGATCATATGATAATATAGTTACAATTTAATATACATATATACAGGGTAAACAAATAATATTAATCGGTGTAAATACTTTTGTTATATTTAACCCTTTGAGAATAATTATTTAATTATTTATATTTGACCCTCTGAGAATAATTATTTAATTATTTACATTTAACCCTCTGAGAATAATTATTTAATTATTTATATTTAACTATCTGAGAATAATTATTTAGTTATTGATATTTAATCCTTTGAGAACAATTATTTAATTATTTAATTGATATTTTTCGCAATATGGAATTAATATTAAACGTGTTCTTATAAATTATACGTAACTTACATGATTCATGTGTATTGTAATTAGTATGCACTGCGAATTCTGGTGGAGAATTCCATCAAGCTATACAGAGAAATCATGCTGACACCAGCATTGTGCGTCTTGGATGTAAAAGAATCGTTTATATGGGGTGACGATCTCATTAACACCCAATTTAAGCCTAGCGGTTGTCCTATCTTCATTGTTGATCTGCAAATGGACGAAGAGAAGGTGTTTTACTCCAGAGATCCAGAGAAATTTGAGGTAAATGTTAATTCGCTCTCTTCGATTCGTCAGAGACACTTGGAAATAAATTTCAGAATGAAAAAGTAGCGAAATCGGAATTTTCGAATATACGAATATAAATGTCAACCATAAGTAATTATAAATGGAAATTAGGCTCCCGGGATAACGAAATTATTTAATTACTAAAGAATACGAATTATTAAAAAAATACATCAGCATTTTAATCCTTTGAGGATGAGAAACTACTCAACTATGAAAAATAACAAATCGAGGGAAATTTTCGGAATTAACATGTACGCGCAGCATCGATGACAATGCTGAAATTATTTTTCGCTGTATTCCAATCATCTTTCATTCGGAAAAATAAAAAGATTTCCATGCATATCGTGATATTCATTCCCCAAGGGTTAATACAGGATAAAATATGATTTCAATCGAATGTATCATATTCGGAATTTAATTAAATTTTGTATTCCGAAAAGTAATTAAATATATTTATAAAAGCGATGTTTGGTATAAATATTCGAGAGGTCTATTGCCAAATATTCTCATTTCGCGCATGTCTCATGAATTTCTAGGAAACGATCATTACCTTGTACGATAACGCTCTGATTGCCTGTCACCAAGTCAAACAAGTGCATCCCTTTCTGCTTCCGAGGCTGAAATTCCCTAACGATCTGTTCTTAAGTTCCGTTGGGCTGCTCGAGGATCAGGTATGCAGAGTTCGCGATAGTTTAAAAATCGCTTACCAAAAGTCCACGATACCCTTAAGATCGTACGCAAACGAATTCCTACGATATCAATTATTCTTCAATCTCGACATCGACCAGTACATCGAGTAAGTATCCCATAATCCGATTAGTTTAATCTATCTATCTTAGCTAATATCCAGCATACGTAACGAGTCGAGATAATTAAACTGGTGCTAATCCGAATTTTTATTTACCGTTCCAAAAAAATATCCTCGGCTTCCTACCAGAAAAACTCCGACTTTCTACTCTTCCGCCGCAAAAAGATCATCGAGTGCAAAGGGTTAATAACATAAAAATGATTTATTCAAACTATGTTCTAAAATCTGATCACTCTCGACAACCCTCGCTACTCTCTCGACTCAACTCTAACCAAATTTTTCTCTCTTCGTAGAAAATACTTCGAAAAGATACCCTGAATCTCTCGAGAAGGGTCAGATTTACGCTACATCTGTAAAAAAAACAAGTACAAAACAACCAAATCCGGATAACGCTATGATTATCTTGGCTCGGTCACGTTTCCTTCCTTCCTTTTTAAATCTCGCTTCGGGAACGACCAAGTTTCGCCATAAAACCAAGGTCAGAGGAGTATTTTATCCTAAAGAGAGCGAAACAGGGGTAGCAGGCTCGGAATGGGCACTGAACTTGCTCGTTCCTCGAGCAATTAACCGAATTCTTGTCGAATATATCACGTGCCGAGCTCGTCGAATAATTCGCCGATTATCCGGAAGTTGATTTATTCCTCGAGCTAAATGAAATTCCTGTTGGAGGGAGTACAAGTCGGAAGAACTTAGCACGGCCGAGGTGAAAGACGAAATCGCGTTTCACATCACGATGGAGGAGAATTTGAAGGTCACCCTGCCGAACTCCATTCCCATAGGCGCTTTCATGGTGAACGTTCTCCCGTTAAAGGATTTCCTTATGCAGAAACGGTACAAATGCGCCACGAGTTTGCTGGTTATGCTGACCGAGAAGCTACGGGCCGAGGTTGACAGCATTCTTGATGAGTACACGCAGATAAGGTACAAATTGAAAGAAATACCACAAAGTATCGAGCATATATTCGAGATACGCGATTGGATGGAGACTATACCGTTGAGGGTGAGAGATCTCGAGGAAAGAATGAACAAACTGAAATTTGACTTCGACGTTCTCGACGTGTTCCATTGGAATATATCCGACGAAGACTTCGAGGCGAAATGGGAAGCAATTGGATCGCCCCTTCAGATTGACAAAGAGGTGAGGATTTTTATCTGATTTTTTTCACGAGGCAATTTCGAATTGGTCGAGGTGTTGCTTGGGAAAATATCTTAACCCTTTGATAGTAGTGGAGAAAGAAATTAGGTTTTATGTGAAACGTAATAACGTAAGTAATAAGAATAATATTGTAAATAATATTTAGGAGCGGAAAGAACAAAGTGCTTGTAGAAAGAGGTGTTGGATGGTGGTTTCGTTAATAATAAAATAAATTTATAATAGAAATGCGTGGGAGACGATAGATATCCGAATTACGCTTCTTTTGAACTTTAAACTACGTTAAACAGTCGTGTTGGGAGCTATCTGCGTCAAAGAAGCATGTGATTAGCGAATGAACAGGACCACCGTATTAAATTTTGAACACGTAGCGAAGGCTGGTACACGGTTGTGCTTACTTTGTCGTTAACACGTTCCTCTGGGAGCTAGATAAGGTTGTCTCTGATTAATTGCACGCTGTACACCTTATTCAGGCTCGACGCATCAATACTGCTTTTCTGATTTCTAATTTCTCATATCTCGCTTCAGAATTCTTTGACACATCTACTCCTTCCAAGGATATTACTCGTTAGATGCTTTTAATTCTTTATTATTTGCGATATATAAGTTATTTTTTCTTGAAACGCGAATATTGCTTTCCCTCTTTATTTAGATCCTCGAAACAGCGAATCCTCTCCCAACTATTCGATAAAAACAACGCAAAAGCCTGTTCCTAATTTTAACAAATCAATCGAAAATTTGTGCAGGTCGCCGAAACGAATGAACAACTGGTGGAGGAGCAGGACAAATTCTACAAGATCCAGCTACAGGACGAGGTGCTGTTGGAAGAGAAAATAGACACCCTGGTGAGCAACGTGGCGAACATAGCTCTTCAAACGGATATAAACCGTATCCACGAAACGGCACTGGATGTGAAACGAATCTGGAAGACTATGGTCGACTGCCGAGAGATGGGACTGTTGCTAAACGAACGACAGAAATTGTTTGGCATGCCCGTGGTGCCTTTTGAACATTTGCACAAGCTCATGAGGGAATTCGAGCCTTACAGGAGTCTCTGGGTCACTGCCTCAGGCAAGCGAGTTTTCCTAATTATTTAACTCCGAATCGTATTTTCCGCGATGTAACCATGCAACAGAGAAGATTAAACCTGCCTCGCCGTCCTTGTCACGGATTAAAGCGCGACAATTAGAAAAATTTACAACAGCCAGACCCAACAGAGTAGACCCACGTGCAACTTGCTCAACGAAGCGAAAAACATATGCACGTCCATAAATCACGACCCAAAAGAATAGCGAAAGGCAACTCCTGTGCCTTCATATTCTTCTAGTAACGATTCTTCCTACACACCCAGAATCCAATCAGAAAACTCTAATTTTTCCTCCACCAAATCCTGTAACAACTAATCACATCGAGCACTAAACTGAACATCAAACCGAAAACATCGCGATATAGACACAGATACGAATCAACCATCAAACAAATCACACGAGAACACTATCGACAGAACACAGACAGTAAACAAACCTCATACGATGCAGCATCATCGACATCACTACATCCTCAAACCAATATAATAAAATGCATAATAAAACGCAAACCAGTGCACTTTATTATACAACCCAAGTTCTCAGCGTCTCAAAATTTGTTTACACTGAGAAAACTAAAATAGAAGAAGACATCCAACTACGTACAACAAATGTTGGTCCTTTGATCAAACCATCGACGATATTATGTAAACACTGATCCAGAGGTAATACCAGGAATATCGGATTTCCGTATTTCTCGTATAAATTACAGGAAACTGTGAAACATTAGCTTTCATATCTGGAACAAATATTCTTTTAATTGCTCTGCTACCCATACGATTCACGGTGAAGCGAAATTCACGGAAACGGTACATTTTAAAACGAAAAATAAAGTAAACGCAATGTTAATATTACCATCAATTTTTTCAATCTATCGCGTGCAAGCGTTTAATATGCGCTGAAGCTGTTATATCGCAGTTTGTTTTACCGTTTTAAGTTTGTCAAAAATTTGAAGCTTTTTTCTTCTTTTTTAATGCACAGACTGGCTTAGGTGGCACGAGATTTGGATGGATAATTCGTTGATGAACGTCGATGGCACTCAGATCGATACTCTCGTTATTGACATGTACAGGGTTATGGTTCGAGCAATTAGAACGTTCCAAGAATTTCCGAGTAAGTATTCCCAGCTTTATAATGAATAATGAAAGTGGGTTTTTTTCAGCGAAATTATTCCAGTCTGTTGCTTGTGAGAGTAAACGGAGCAAGTGGGTTTTAGTTCAACGAGCACTTTTATTTTCTTTATTATAATGACAGAATTGTATGACGACTTCGTGATAGCACTGGTTTTCCAGTCCAACGCAAACATACATACACACACGGAAGATTAACAGTTACACTACAACACGACCAATTAAATTCCGCTTATGTTCCATCTGTAATTATTTTCTTTTTCGAAGAATAATAGTTTAGAAAGTATTTATAACTCGAGGAATTAGAGCGTTCTAAAAATTTTTAAACGACTATTCCCAGTTTGACCATGAATAATAGAAGTTAGAATACAAATTTCTTTTGTCTCTCACTGTCGTAATATGAGAAAGTAATTGTTACATTTATATTTGTACGTACTTAATTAAGAAAGTATTCGTTGCTATTAAAAAAATTGTTATTTCTCGAGTGAAAATATTCATTGACAGAGGTGCAAGCGATAGCAATAGCGACAAGAGACCAAATGGACGAGTTCAAGCCGTATGTTCCTCTGATACAAGCTCTGCGAAATCCGGGAATGAAGGATCGCCATTTTGAATATCTAAGCGCGCAGACTGGAATACAAATGGCACTTAAGCCCACCATAACGTTCAAGTCTCTGTTAATCCTCGGTGTCATGGAGTTTGAAGAATTGATAAAAACTGTTTCCGAAACTGCAGCCAAGGAGTACGCAACGGAACGAACATTGAACAAGATGATAGAAGAATGGGAGGCCATTGTTATGGAGATTCTGCCATATAAGACCACTGGTAAATATGTTTTCTTAACGAATAATAGAATAATAGTACGTAATAATAAAGAGAAAAATTTAGAAAAATTTAACATTGAAAATCTTAGTCCAGGTCAAATTCTATGACAATTCTCAAATTTTTACCAAACGAACAGTAGAATAATATAAAATTGAAATTTTAGTCACGGTTAATTCTGTGGAAATTCTCAAAATTCTTACCAAACGAATAATAGAATGATATAACGTCAATAATATAACTAATAGAACGCAAAATAATTAATATTTTGTTTTCAAGAAAGTCATTAAATTGCGACTCATATTTCGCAATGGACAAATTTAAACTTTTTATTTCTACTTTGTACAATACAGGCACGTATATAATAAAAGTGTCAGAGGAAACGTTGATGCTGTTAGAGAATCACATCCTGAGCGTGCAACAGTTAGCGTTCAGTCCACTAAAGACTGCTTTCGAAGACGAGATCAACGAATGGGAATTGAAGTTGAAGTTGACGCAAGACGTGCTGATCTTGTGGATTAAAGTACAAAGGTAACGACCGTGTCAGACTGTAAGCTAGGTTCCGTGACAGTAAGGACAGGAATTCGCAGGGATTGGATGTATCTGGAGCCAATCTTCACTTCGGAAGACATTAAGGTGCAATTACCGGCAGAGAGCAGGAAGTACAACGCTATGGAACGGAACTGGAGACGGATCATGAAGAACGCTTTTGAAAACCCTTATGTAAATTGAATTCATTTATTCTTGAAGAGTTCAAATCTCTCGCTCTATGTTGCTAGACGCTTCTAGCGACATTTACTATTTTTTGGCATTCGAATAAAACTTAATATATAATCATTGTGAAAGAATATCCTAGTAGAACCTAACCTAACGATCTGCACATTTTGACAACATTTATTGATCAAAACACCGAGTGGTTAATTAAAAATTAACTTGTGTTCGTACATCTGAAAATAACACAGATGATTATTAACACGTTCGCGCCAAAGAATGGGTTATAATCCCTTCCTTGAATTGATTTTGGATTTTAATTCCTCATATTGGATTCGGTAATTCGAATTTTTAAATTTCGATAGTTCCTACTTGACAGAATTGAGAGCAGAATTGAAGACAGTCGAGAAGAATTAGTTTTTAGAGTTGTTCCGAATTGAGAGTCTTAGTTGACAGAGTTGAGAGTTGAGGTGATAGTTCAGGTCTTAGTTGAGATTCTTAACCCTTTCGTTAAGGCAGTGCGCGCCGCCGGAGTGACCCCACTGAACGGGGCGCCGCGCCGAAAACTGTACACATTGCACGTTGTTAGACTATGGTGAGCGCTCAGACGTCATTCAACACTACCTTGAAATTCCTTTATATGAATACTTTTTTAAGAGCTACTTAACAACTTTTTCGTCATATTATACGAGAAACTTGAAAATGAGTATATTTTAAAGCATATTCAGTTATTTACATATTTACTGATTTCACTGACGAGAGACGGCGCTCGTATATGCAAGCCGCCGGATATATACGGCAGCCGTAACGAAAGGGTTAAATGAGAATTCAGAGTTGACAGAGTTGAGTTGTCAGATTCGTTAGTTATAAAGAGTTTGAAAAATAGAGTGAAATCCAGAGATAATTCGCATCTCCAATTCTCACATTCCAATAATTTCCACAATTGCACTACCTAACCTAACCGAAACCTCTGTCGAAACAGATCATCAAGATCTGCCCGGACGAGACGCTGCTGGAGTCCCTGCAAGAGTGCGAGAGCCTTCTGGAAGTGGTGATGAAAGGTCTGTCCAACTATCTGGAGATGAAACGGAAGGTGTTCCCGCGGTTCTACTTCCTCAGCGACGAGGAGCTGCTGGAGATCTTGTCCCAGGCGAAGAACGTGCACGCGGTGCAGCCGCATCTCAGGAAGTGTTTCGAGAACATTCTCGAAGTGAGATTCGAGGAGGACCTGCAGATCACCCGTATGTACTCCGCCGAGGGAGAGGAAGTGGTGCTTCAACCCCCGATGTATCCGTTGAGAAGCGTGGAGTATTGGTTAGGCGATTTGGAGACGGTGATGCGCAGCACCATCAGAGAGATCATTCGCGCAGCCCTGGAGATGATCGGGGTGATCCCGAGGAAGATATGGGTCTATATGTGGCCGGGACAGGTGACCCTTTGTTGCGGCCAGACTTATTGGACCGCACAAGTCGAGAATGGAATCTTGACCAATACTCTTTCTAACTATTATCAGGAACTGCTCGGTCACGTAAGATATTTCTTCAAAATCGATTTAAAGTAATTTTGCGGGGTGCTATTCTTCGGAAAGCAGGATTACGAACTGGCCAAGACCAACTGGGATTAGTTTCTGAAAAAGGAATCTAGCAATCGATAATACCGAAGTTATCGATAAACTAATGTTATTTTTTTTTTCCAAGCAAACGTTGAGTTTCGTGGGCTTTTCAAAACGCGAACCGACGAATCGAGAATATCGATGTCAGATTCGCGAGTTCTATTAGTTCCTTTAACTGCTTCCGTCTTATCATATAAAGCGATTCATTAAAAAGCTAGTATTAAAA
Source organism: Lasioglossum baleicum (assembly GCF_051020765.1). Classification (NCBI taxonomy): domain Eukaryota; kingdom Metazoa; phylum Arthropoda; class Insecta; order Hymenoptera; family Halictidae; genus Lasioglossum; species Lasioglossum baleicum. The sequence goes on from NW_027470340.1 coordinate 16,845, forward strand.
AGAGTAACGAACGAAATTGCACCCACTCTGAAAAAGATTTGTCGACATTGATCTAGGAGCATCGCTATAAATTGTTTGCGAAACCAAAACTTCAAATTTTAGAATGAAATTGTGTAAATGGGGTCGTGTGATTCCCTTTTAGTTAATATTTTTTATTATGGTTTATTAAAGCATAAAAGAGGTTACGTTTCGATTGATCTACTTTAATTCCCCGATGTTTTCCTTTTTCTTCTTTATTCCTAATTTCGAAAACTAATTTCTTATTGTAATTCTACTCGCGCAATATGGAGGAAAGAATCTTTTATCAGGCATTATCATAATTTACGCCCTTTCAAGTTTCTCACAGCCGTTATTACGGCGCAACTTCTGAGAAGCTTTGGCAAAAAAGGACCACTATTACAGAAAATGGCGTAACAGTATAACTTATCTTGTTTATTGCGTTATTTATGGAACGATTACTAACTTTCTCAACCTAATACAGAGCTGTGATGCCATAATTCTCTGTTCCCTTGTTTCGCTTGTTTCTCCCATGGCTATAATCCATCTGTGTATACAGTGGTACCAAAATTTAGCTGTAAACTATGAACGACGAAACATAAGTATTAAGCGGCATGCTTTTCTCCTATATAAACATCCCAAATTTCCAAGTGAAATTTACTCAACGAAGCGAGTAACAAAACCTAATCTTCTTTAAATTAGTAATACGAGGAACAGGATTCAATTATTATCAAGTATTTCATTTAAATTTTCAATGTTACACCTACTACTAATTATTTGAACAAAATCAAAGAGCAAGATTCAATTATGCATCAAGTATTTTGTTTAAATTTTAAGCATCACGCGTATTGCCAATTATACGAGCAATACGTTTCAAGTAATCCTGTTTCATCGACAATTAGAATATTTCAAATTAATTGTTCGCCATATCGAAATATTTTGTCTCAGATTTACAATATTTTTGTATATATCTGTCCAATAATTAAAATTTTAACCACATTCCTACAAATTTCACGGCGTATTTCGTCACACTGAAAATTTCCTATCCGCATTTATAAAACAATATATAGCAGTACGCATCTCGTTGAATATAAGTGCGTAAAATGTTCTATTAACCCTTTGCAGTCAAAAAGCGAGCCTCAGTCGCCATTCAATCAAATTCTAACGATCAATGTTAATCGATATATCGAATTTAAAATTTCCCAACGATACGTGGTATATCGAAATAAAATTATTCTTAATTGACGTCTTAATTTCTACACGATTCTTTATTTACCGTTTTAAAAAAATATCGTCGATCGTATGGCAGAAGGTTTTAGAATCACTGTTCTTTTGCAGAAAAAGGAAAAATCGCTAAGTGCAAAGGGTTAAAAAGTACTTCTATTATAAAATAGTACCGAGTCGTAAATTTTAGTTTTTAATTAACAGATAAAACGTTCCTAACGGAGTTAATTTCTTATGCTACTTACATAAACTCTTAATTATTGGCAGTTGGACGAGTTACGGGACCTGGTACGGGGTTCACAAACCGATATCCAAAGACTGATGCTCGAAGCGGTAATTACGATCGAGGTGCACGCGCGAGATGTTTTGTACACACTGGTGACGGAAAAAGTATCAAATGTAAACGATTTTGATTGGATTTCGCAACTTCGCTATTACTGGGTGGAGGACTCCGAACTAAAAGTGCGCGCTGTAAATGCAGAATTTCCATACGGGTAACTCTTTCTAATTATTTTTCTTATTTTTCTTTTCTTTTTTTTTTCAACCCTGTTACATTTATTACCTCCATTGCAATTGGATGTGAAATATTTCAAACTCCGTCTGATGGTATTTACTCGCTGGATATGTGACACTGTATGTATTCCATTTTTATGTATTATTATGACAGTAATGAAAAAGTGAGGTGGACCTGGAATTATATTTTATGCAATGTATCAAATATGCTTGCAATATTTATTACATTATATATTACTAATAATAGAATATAGAATATTAATAATAGAATAATAGAAATAATGGAATATTATTAGATTAATAGAAATAATGAAATATTTCTATTTTATTATATTATTAAGTAATCAATTATTCGATAATGACTCTTAACTGGTTAGAGTGGATAAAAGAACTTATGCTTGCAGTTCTTCGAGTATGGTTTTTATAACTTAATTTCATGAAAATAACGAATAAAGTATTTCTTTTGTTTAAAAAAACCTGTTTTATATATAAAAATAAGGAAGCATAATTTAGAGGATGAATTTGTATAACCTATTCTGATTTCGTAGTATTTCTCTCATCGTTTATATGCATAATTAAATATATAGCTAACATATACCGATTATGTACATAATCAGAAACTTGTCACATTTCGTCTGCTCTGCGATAAAATCATTTTTATATCAATCTCAATGATTTGCAAAAAACTTGTCAAATTCTTATTGCAAAACATTGCGATGTATTTGCATTTTATTGAAATAAAATGTTAATTTCATTTATTATGTAGATATTCTCGCTGATATCGAATGCAAAAAAGACAAGAAAAGAAAATGTTTAATTGCAACAGAGAAAAACGTGCGCGTTTTAAGCAAAAGAAATTTTCGGAAATTTAAAAAATAACTTATTATTACTTATTACTACCTCGTATAATTAAAATCAGTCAGATTCCATTTCTCTCTTGCAATGGAGGATTCTGCTTCTGGCGAAAGGCAAAGGGAACATTCGAATGTTCGAATTTCGACAAGATGGATATCGCGTGGTATTGAATATTCATGGAGTTTTAATAGCAATAGTTCAATTAAAATTGTTCAAAGGTACGAATACCTGGGAAATACTGGCAGACTGGTAATCACTCCTTTGACTGATCGATGTTATCTAACTCTAACTGGGGCACTGCATTTGAAATTCGGCGGTGCACCAGCCGGTCCTGCCGGAACTGGCAAAACGGAAACTACCAAGGATCTCGCGAAAGCGTTCGCCATACTCTGTGTGGTGTTCAATTGCTCCGATCAATTGGACTTCATGTCGATGGGGAAATTTTTCAAGGGACTTGCAAGGTAACCTCAAATACAGACGATACACTATATTAAAATATTTTCATATATTCTCGTCTGAAAATTTATTTTAAATTAAATGGAAACCAATATTTCGATTTTTCCATATGGACGATCCTTCCTAAGCATTAAATAAATGCTACGTAACGTAAATAGTAACATATTTTCATATTTTCTCGACTGAAAATTTAATTTGAATGAGAAGAAAATCAATATTTCGATTTTTCCATACACGATCCTTTTTATGTATTAAATTTACAAATGCTACGTAGCATAACGTTTATCAACGTTGATTTTATACAAATAAAAATTGTATTTCGGATCAAAATCAAAATTTCAATCTCTTTTGATAAACCATGTTACTCGAATGTAATCTGACAGAAAAAACATTGGATTACGTGTAAAACGAATCAAACTTCTATACTTTCTTACTTTTTAACCACGAGGTTAAAGGTTTAATCAGGTTATTTTTCTAAAAAATCTCAAAATAGTAGAAGAATTATTTTTCTAAAAATCTAAGTAGCTGATTAACGTTTGTTGTTTGTGTTTTTTGATCATTTCAGTGCAGGTGCATGGGCTTGTTTCGATGAATTCAATAGGATAGACATCGAGGTGCTATCTGTTATTGCACAGCAAATCATGACGATCCAACAGGCACAGCAAATGCGGGTTGATAAGTGAGTACTATCTGTTCGCGAGAACAAGTCTAGCGTCTATGTCTCCAAAATATAATTTTCACAGTAATTATACTTTAACTGCTGCCTTCATAAAATAACGAAGACGAAGAAACGTGTTTAAACGCATTTAACACTAGGTTTACAGAACTAAACGGGACTACTTTCTTTCCTCGATCTTCGTCGCCATTGCAACCATAATTCACGAATATTCCAGGATCTCGATACGAAACGTTCTCCTTCGAATTACAAACTTAATTTCAGGGAACACGGACTTTTAAAATGCCCCTTAAATATCGTAATACAATAAAAGTTACTTAAAGACTTTATTCCTTCTCTATAATCTCGTGTTCATGAATTATACATTCGAAGAAATTGAAAAAGTTGGGGCAGTTTAAAGTTTCTTTAACCATAGCGATTCGGTATCAGACCTTTAACTTATTTCTCGTATAAAACTTATATTAGAAGCCGACTGTCACCCTAATCGAGTTACTCTAACGAGAAATATTAGTCTCGAAAGTTCGATGCTACTAAAGATTAAAAAATCTCCGACATTTGGAGATAAAAATGATAAATTATAATATATTTCGAATGATATTAAAAATATCTTTCGTATAAAAGTACACGAATCGTGAAACATGTGGAAAATGCGTGAAACTTGTTTGAAATTCTTTTATTTCATACGACTTCGAATAAAATATTATTTTTCTATGTAATATATTGTATTATATTTTTTCAGATTCATGTTCGAAGGGGAAGAAATTGTTTTGAAGCCGTCCTGCGCGGTATTCATTACCATGAATCCCGGTTACGCGGGTCGGACAGAATTACCAGATAATTTGAAGGCTTTATTTCGTCCTGTGGCAATGATGGTTCCGGACTACGCGTTGATCGCTGAAATTTCCCTGTTTTCCTACGGTTTCACCGACGCGAAAACATTAGCCGGCAAGATAACCACCACGTTCAAATTAAGTTCGGAGCAATTGAGTACGCAGGTGAAATATTCCTAAGTCACGGTTTTCTGGGTTTAGTTTTGCGAGGTGTGAGGTGAGGTTTGAGGTGCAGTGATAACACGAGTGTTGGTACAAGTGTTTTTCACGTGCGAGTGGAAGATCTAGATTGTGTGGTATTCGATGACTTTCACGAGTAAGAACGCAAGTGATGTGAGAGAGAATAAGATACTTAATAATAAATTCATTACATTCGTATAAATAATATGATATTATAATATATATAAGGAGGGAGAATAGATTAGAATAGATAGATAGATAGATAGATAGACAGAGAGAGAAAGATAGAGATCCAATAATAAATTGACAATTGACAAACGCGTCAATTTGCTCGCAAGTTTATATAGGCAATTGAAAGTTTTCATTGATCTATTTCCATCCAGGATCACTACGATTTCGGAATGCGCGCTGTGAAGACAGTGATCGCTGTGGCGGGAAATTTGAAAAGGGAACAGAAAGATTTGAACGAGCAACAGATCTGTTTACGAGCATTAAGAGACGTGAATGTTCCGAAATTCCTGAAAGACGATTTAACATTGTTCAGTGGTTAGTAAGAATTTTATTTATTATTTAATTTATAACGTTTCTTATTTATTAAATAACTTATTTTATTTTACGAGTTGTATTTCTTCGAACTACTTAACGTATAAAATTTATCATCTATTAAATAACTTATTTTATTTTACGAATTGTATTCCTTCGAATTACTTAACTCATAAAGTTTATCATCTATTAAATAACTTATTTTATTTTTCGAATTGTATACGATCTTCCTCTTTAAGATATCGTTTCACACTTATTATTTCGTTATAACGTATCTTTCACGCGAAATCAGGTATCGTGTCTGACCTGTTTCCACGTTTGGAAGAGAAACAGGTGGATTACGGAGTTTTGGAGGCGCAAATTCGTACGTCGATCGTAAGCATGGGTCTGGAGGAAATTAATGGTACGTACATTTCTGTGGTACATTAGAGAGACAATGTCATGGTTAATCGCGTTACGATTACCAACGATTGTCTCGAAATCCTATCCCTTTGCACTCGAAGTTGAACTCGCCGTGCAACGCTAAAGCTACGAATCGATAGTCATATGGATAATATTCGCGTGTTCGATTGCAGAGTTCGTGAGGAAAGTTATCCAGTTATACGAAACTACAGTAGTAAGGCACGGATTAATGCTGGTTGGTCCGACCGGGTCGGGGAAGACAAAGGTAAGTGCTTTCCTCGAAACCACAAGAATTTTTCCAATTTCTTCCCTCGCGAAAGATTCCTCCACGCAATCGTCTAATTAAAAATTCCTCATAAATAACTTTTACCTTTAGAATTCTCTCTCTCTCTCTGATCGCGTAAAAAAGGAATATTCTCATCGATGTCTTCGCTGACAAGGATTTAATTCAAATTTTGCAAATTTTGGTAGATTTCGTTCCTCTGTCTATGAAAATATACCATCACAGGGCAAAGTGCAACAGTAGCATAAATAATACTGACATTTAATCCAATTTGTTTAATTTAAACTGGCCTATTTTTTAGTCGACGCGAATTCTAAGTAAAATATTTAAAAGCCTTATGTTTAGCTGGTAAAATTGAAATATAATTCGGACTGCAATCGAATGTTTAATTTAAATCGACCTATATTTTAGTCGAAGCATATTCCAAATACGAAATTTACAAGCGTTAAATGGGTTGCTAGTAAAATTAAAATATAATTCGGACCGCAGTTGAGTTTCTTTTATTTAAATTGGCCTATATTTTAGTCGAATTAAATTCCAAATAAAAAATTGAAAAGCGTTAAATAGGTTTGCTGATAAAATTAAAATATAATTCGGACCACAAATGGTTAAGACTGTTACGCACGAATTCTCCACGTAGCTCGAACTTACGGTATTTTAGTTGATAAAGCCTCTAGGGAGAATTAAATCACCCTAAATAGGCATGATATATCCCAGTTTACTCGGTTAATACCGCTGGATTTTGGGATACACGAGGTGTTGAAATTTCAAGCTTTTGGATACGATAACAAATTTTTCTCATGTTTGGGAGCGAATCTGACGCCCAGATTCGGGTCTCGTTTCTCATTAACAACGAAATAACTCGACGAATAAATTACACTTCGTTAAAGAAACAACAGACCGTCAGAACGTCATATCAACCCTTATTTTTATTTTTATAGGTAGGTAAATAAATTTGCCTGAATGACAGTAAACCAATTTTATTTATATAAAAATTGCGATATTCGCAGGAATTATTTTTATTTAAACGCAAACCGTTTCTATAATTTTCCTCGCGAAATTCGGAATTTCGAAACGACGTTTCCTCGTAAATTTAACGTTAATCGTGGAAGAATGTGGATAAGTTTCGGATCTAACGTAAATAAGGAATAAATGGGGATTCGAAAGCAACCCGTTCATCTACAGTTGCTCATCACTGTCACTACAGGACCCAAGAGGCAATTCCTTTTTTTTATATGTATGCGTATACGCGATACCATTCCGATGCAAATAACCCGGGATCGAATAAAAACAGCAGACATTTTGTCCGCCAAGGATTCGTCTTATCGATTTCGTAGGCTGTTTACGCGTTGGTAAATATTTGGTCGACGGACTACTATTTGGTCGGGCTCTGAAACTCGAAAATTGCAAAGTTTCAACTTCAAAATCTCGGAGATTGCGAGGTACACGTAGGTTACGGGATAAAAAAGTTTCTGCTGTTGATTCCGTCTCTCGCTAACAGAGTGATCTAAAAGCGAAGTTGGGACAGTGGAACACAGAAAACTGCTTTCCCTGAATTTCAAACTTTTTGACAAATATGGGCAAGAAACTTTCGCGTGTGAATTAAATTTATATGTATATTTATTAAATAATTTTATGAAAAAAAAAGAAAATTTTATTAGCCCTTTTAACCTCGAAAAAAATAATATGTAAATTAAAAAATCGGTTAGAAATTCAATTTTTAGCTGCAATAATTATTAATAAAATTAAAAAATTTGGAAGTTTCTAAAGCTCTGATAACTACTAACGAGTGCCAAAATCTTCGTAAATACTTATTCCTTAAACCACAAGATCTCGAAATTTATAAAATTTATAAAATTGTTGAAAATTTGTTTGACTTAGCAACATTCTAATTAATTTTTCAAATTTATTATCAACCGACCGGACGTTTGACAGTCGATTGTCGTTAAATTCATCGTGTTCAACCTCAATTTGGTTATGTCTCTCTAAATTTCGCTGTTAATGCAATTCCGTTGTAATTAAAACATCGCGAACGTGCACGCAAGGAACAATATAATCGGAAGCAACCACATCCATTGAGATAAACAATACTGAACACGTCAAGGAATATGACAGCCCCGCACGATATGGGTAAACACCCATCAGCGCGCCGCAACGTTCGTTGTAAATCATCCATAATGGAGGCGATTCTCATCCGGAAGAAAGGACTAATTCAAATATTGACACGCTCTATAATTTCACCCAGTGATCGTTTCAAATGGAAAAAACTCGATCGACATCGCTGCAGATCCAACTTCCGAACGAATATTTCATGAGAATTATTCATAAATATCAACAAAAGTCCAATTATTAAAAAGCAAATATTTAATTGTTAAAAACCCAGTTACATAAATGTATTTGTATGTCAATATAAATAAAAGCTGGGTCTTTAAAATATATGTAACTCATATATATATATATATATATATATATATATATATATATATATATATATATATATTTCTTTTTTTTTTAATTTTGACTTAGGTCACTTTCATAATTATAGGCACATATGTTCTAATAATTAGACTTTTGGTGATATAACATAATAAATAATAAGATATTAAAGAAATATAATGTGATAAATATTAAGATATATGTTTCTAATACACATATCTTAAAGACCCACCCGTTACATATAAGTATATGCATACAACATATATGTCACTAGGAGAAATTAGAGTGCACGGTCAATATTAGAATTATATATATTCATAATATAAAGAAAAATAAATAAATACGAAATACTGCTGAACTGGGACAAGAATTTTCATAATATTCTGACTTCCTGAATCCGTATTATTTTCTCTAGTGCCACTTCTAAATCGACATGACAGACATGTTCTAAAATTATTCCCATTCTTCAATCGTATTTCGTAACAATGAAAATATAGCGATTCGATAAACTGAATTGTCGAAATTTAGAGGAGAATCTGATAAAAATTCGTTGCATCGCGATACTGACAACAAAAAAAAAAAAAAAGAAAGGGAGAAAAAAATAATACCGCAATGTTTTTGTAGTTTGTCGCGAAATATTTACTTTTACCAAAAATGTAACGTTCGCCTGAAATATTTTAAACAACCGAATAAGGAGTGTCACCCTACATTTCCTGAAAGGACCGACGATCGACTTAAATTTGTCCATGGGATTTGTCGAGGGAGATTTTCAGCTATTCCCCTTCGTCACAATTGACATGTCGCGAAATCCCACATAAATCAATAGAACAGAAAGACGAGGATCCACGTTTCACGAGTTTCTTCTCTCGAATAAAGAAGATTCATTCACATCGATTATTAACCGATCACATCGGTTATTCGTGATCCACCCTTTTTAGTACGACGCACGGAACGTACAACTTTGATCCGACCTCGGATTTCTACCAAAGACCGAGGATTACCCAGGATTCCTTCGCGCGTTCCACTAGACAGTCACGTACCGCACAAACTTTCGTCACTATTCTCTCTGTATGTCAGCGAGGAAATCAGTGATCGTTGATCTTCCTTCTCGTTCTATCTCGTCCCAACGATCTTTCTAGACACGGTAATCCCGTGGTTGATGAAGCAGGTGAGAGAAAGGAGAATTACGCTTCGATCGATCCTTTTTCTAACAGCATCATCTCGTTCAGTTTTAATTAAAACCATAAAAATTGATTAAATAGTTGTTCTCGTTTAACTCGATATAATTGGAACACTCGCTCACGGTTGCTAGATTCGCGATGTTAGGTTACACAGGGCTACTCGTTTTTCCACGAGGAATTTGTCCTGCCAGGAATGTGACCAACTATTTCATCTCTCCTCTTACAAACTGACCAGTAATTTATCCAATGGCCAGCTATTCGCACGACGTGTTTGCTACCCGTTTTATTCGTTTACTACTGGGAGTTTTGTGCGGTGAGCAAGTTTTTAAATTAATCGGTGTCGTTTAATCGTTGCAGTGACACGGGTCATTGTTATTTTCCAATCGAAAATTAATAAATGTTTGTCGAAATCCGTATACAAAAATGCCGAGCAGAGCGATCGTGTCAAAGAATGTCAAGGAACACGATTGCGCTGTTGTTTATTTATATGCGATTAGTTTTAATTCTTTTATTATATTGTTACAGTAATGGATGTTCATAAGAATGAAAATCAGTGCATATAGTTAGGTGTAAAGATGACTTCTCCTCCCAAAAGGTAAATCATGACTCGGTCAATTCTGAGTCAGCTGACAGACACCTCTCAAGCCCCTAATGAGAACAAAGTCGTTACATCGCCACGAAATTATTAATAATAATAAAGAAGTAACATCAGGACCGGCGTGATTTTCTGCAGGGCTCCGTTAAAAATTTTTCAAAACCAGAATACACATTTTAATCTCGCACTCGTGTCAATGTGCAGTAAATTAATATCGATTCGTGCATTTCGCGATTTTATCGGTCTTTTGCACCTACCTATTCTTACATAAGAGGTACGTAAGCTACTTGTAGAATTTTTCGCTATAAAAGCGAAAAATCGAATAATCAGATTATACAAGAATTTACAAAAAGTCAAATGAGCGAAGGAAATAACAACGAACGTACAATTTTAACCGTTTGCGGATGAGAAAGGAAAATAACGATACATCGAGTATATATCAAGCAGTTGAAAATAAGAAATCGAAGGAAATCTTCTGAATTTAGAAATATATACTAAGTCAATGGCAATGCTGAAATTACTTTTCGCTATATTCCAAATTTTGTTCGTTCCAAAAAATCCCAAATTTCCATGGATATTTTGACATTCGTCCCCAAAGCGTTAAAGCGAATTTCGAAAGGGGTGATTTGACCCCGCTTGGTATATTTAGCGTTAATCTAGTATACACAGGGTGTTCTTACAGAATGTCTGGTAATTGTGTCACGCAAATTACAGTAAGGAGCTTAACATTTAATTAGGATCAAACATCTCTCGTCGTTTAATCGCAATTCGTGTCCGTCAAAGGGATTAATAATCCGCATTTTCGCAAATTCCATTATCGATTCTCACGTTTAGGGCTTTCATCCGAAGGTCTGAATGCCTTTGTGGCCAGGATTCACCTAAATAGCCAGCGAATCCGATGTAACAAACTGAGGTTTAACTCTATTCAGCTCACGTTCTATGGTCAAACGTCCCTTAACGCCCATGCTCGCATTTTTGATCAGTTGATCCGCGTATAGTTGCCGGACAACGCGCCATCCTATTATTCACGATCTTTTATTTCATACCTGTCGAAGCTGAGGATTAATTCAAATCGTGGGTTTCTTTCATAACAGACTCTTGTTAACGTAGATACATCCTGACATAATACCTGGATATTAGTTATTTCGAGTCCGAAATTGAAGTTTTTTGTACGTACAACAATTAATTTTCTTAACACATTGTTGACCGGTTGTTTTTCTCAAATGTGGTTTATGTTTTCGGAATTAGACGTGGAAGTGAAATTTCGGTAAAAAAATGGACTTTCTATAGCAAAATGGACACAACAGGACGAGTTTTATTAACCCTTTGCACTCCGAATTATATTTCAATTCTGTTATCAGCAGTTTTAATTTGTTTTTAATTTTAAAAACCCTTTTAATTGTTTTATTTTTTTAATTTATAAAAGATAGGGTAATGTAATTAAACAAAGGAAGAAACAAATTCGATTTAATGTCAGTTTCGTTTACACTACTGTTGTACTTGTAATATTCGAGCGATAAAGGAAATCCTGAGGTAAAAATTGATGTCGACACAAGAATGCAAAGGGTTAACTAAATATTAGCTAAAACTTCCATCAAAACTCATGACCAATCAACGATGTATTAAATCCTAGCAAATATTTATCTCCTTTTTGATTTACTTCCATACTTTCCGATATTTCATTTAAATCTGTGTTAATGTTTTTATAACTTTTTTACAGCTCGTTTATCGTCTCGCGCAAATGCAGAATTACGATTGATTGATCGCCTACTATTAATCCGAGTGAATTAACGCGTTTTATACGGGACCAACATATGTCTTAATAATCCTGAAATGATAGAAAATTGATATTTTCTAAAATCAGGTCTTTATATTCGTGCTTTAATTAAAAATTAAATTCAAGGGTGCTTTTCTCTTGAAGGAAAAGATTCATTAATGCAGGTTTATTATTTATATTAGTTAGGGAATATAGTTTGATGAAGATGCATTACCAAATGCTCGAAAAACTAGGACATTGTTAGACAAATATTATAATATCAACTTAATATCGATAATCGTATTATTTTATTAATTATTTTTGGTAATATCGTTAACCATTTAATTCGACTTTTCAATCAAAGATTTTCGATGATATTAATATCGATAATCGCATTATTTTATTAATTATTTTTGATAATGTCGTTACCCGTTTAATTCGACTTTTCAATAAAAAATTTTCGATAATATTAGTATCGATAATCGCATTATTTTATTAATTACTTTCGGTAATATCGTAACCCATTTAATTTTATTCTTAGATCCAAGAATTATCGATAATCGTATTATTTTATTAATTATTTTCGGTAATATCGTTACCTATTTAGTTTTATTCTCAAATCCAAAAAGTGCATCGTCAAATAACGATAATTCCTTTAACTTTCTTATCTTTTTTTTTTATTGGCAAGCCAATAAATCAATAATTTTCTCATTTTTCCATCGTAATATCGAAGACTGAAAGTTAAAAGTTAAAATTAAATTATATTATTATAATATCGAAGCTTTTCTATACACGGTCATCAACTGGTTACTAAAAAGTTATTGTTTTATGTTAAATTGAACGATGTTTCATGAAAGCCTGTGATTACCGTTTGAACACGTATACAGGTATTTAAAAAAGTAATTTCCAAACTCGCATGGAACTTGATTATTAAACAGCTGTTAAATGACACGCGGCTCTTAGAAATCACGCGATTTAACAAGTTCCATTCAGCGGCGTCCTTGAACTCTTCAACAATAGCGTTAATAAATCATACCTATCCTAAACACCGTTAAAGAATTAATTTCGATATTTTTTATCAATTTTCAGAAAAATCTAAGAAATTTAATGTCTATAAGATAGATTCGTTCAATAAATCAACTAGAACGAGTATAACTCGGATGATACTTGGGAAATTTTACGTTTAATTATATTATCGAATTTTTCCACGTGTCACTGTGCATTGAAATCTCTGCTAATGTAAATCCCAATCTCCGGATCGAGTATTCTCAGAATTACTCTTCGCTCCGAATTGATATTTAACATCCGACACGCGGTGTAACACCCCCGGTCTCTCTATTCTTCGTTCTTCGAGTGCTAGTCACTCATCCTGTACCTACAATCCACGGATACCTCATTCTGCTGCACAGCCTGTGACGTTGTGACCCACATTCGTCGCGTATGTGTATGTTCTAGAGATTAAAAAATATTCTTATCGCTTGAAAAGGTATTTTGTACGCGTAAAAAAGCAACAGAAGGTTTGTTAGGTTAATTTTCTTCGAAACGTGTCTTCTGTTAATAATTTCAAATTAAAGAGATATTCTTTTAATCCGATCAATAAAAAATCCACCACTTTCAGATTTTTTTTTTTCTAAAGAAATCATGGTAAATATTGGCGTACTCGCTAGGAGAATATTTTCAATTTTTTATTTTTAAAGAAATTATTGAAAATCGTGGAAATTATAAAGTTTTGTAAAAATGTAAAAAAGAATCTCGATTCTTTTAAACCGAATTATCCTTTTAATCTAAAAGCGATTATATCTTTTTAAGTGTTTATTTCAGTTGGTATTTTATTTTTCTGCGATTAATATTAATATGATCTCCTATTTAAAATTTTATCTCCGCGTTTATTCTCGTTCGTACGATTTGAATTGAAATGAATTTGTACAAAGATTTCTAGCGTCGGTATTAATTTCAGCCCCCATTTCTCAAATGTCGTAAATTCCCTTTGCTAACCTTCTTACCGTTATAACTTCATACCTAAATCCGTTTGGAACTCGATAAGAAACCTCAATTTCCTTGGGTTTTCGTAATTTCTCGAAACTCGTTTAAAATCCGCAAGGAAATTCTACGTTTCAGTTGAACCGTTGTCGAATGTTATCGTCAGCAGTACTTTTCCTTTATCCGATAAGAAATTGTAGAAAGGGAATCGTTTGTCGTAGATCCCAATCTGCGAGGAACGCGTAAACCTTAGTCGACATTTTCGCAAACACCCTCCATTCGACTTACGATGCGCATTCCATGTTGAAAAACTGTTTAGGTCGAGGCGTAATCTCGATTCCCAATGTTTTTTCCTTTGAAGGATCAAAGCTGACATCAAACGAGAGATCGATCTTCGATCTTTGACAGTCGACGAGAGAGTCTACGATTGCTTTATCTGTCGAAAAGATCGAACGATGAAGTTTTTTGTGCTAGTAGGAAACTTCGTACTTCAAATGGCTAATATTTCAGGAGAGAAAGATCTTTGAAATTTTTAAAATCTTTGAAATCTCTAAGATCTTTGAAATTTTTAAGATCTTTGAAATATTTAAAATCTTTGAAATCTGTAAGGTCTTTGAAATCTGTAAGGTCTTTGAAATCTTTAAGATCTTTATCTCTTGTCAAGGATCTTTAACAATAGATTAGGACTGCTTATTTTGTTGCTGTAAGTAGTGTTAACTTTGAATTTGTCAATATATAATAATCAAAATTTGATCCGCTTATTTATACTTTCTGAAACTTTTATTGAAATCTGATTACATTGATAGATTACAGTTATTCGTGTGACTTTACTTTTAAATATAAATTTGTCGATGGAAAAATTCAATAGGTTGTATATAATATAAAAAGTAACGAAATTTGTTGACTCCCATGCCATCGTTATTAACACAATTAAAACAAATTAACAAAAAATGTACAAACACTTATCTATATCGCGATTTAAATTACGCATATTCACATAAACACTACTTAAAAAGTACTTACTTCGTATAAGAATAATTTATAACATTCGTAAAATCTAAGGAAATGAAATGTTTCGATCGGTGTCGGAATAAATCGAGAAATAAAAATCGGTCAGGAAAAATTCTTCCATGGGAAAAATATTTCAACGTCTTGCAATTTGCGAGTTCATTTTTAAAGTACAGAAAAAAATCACAGGACAAGGTGATTAAAGCAGATCATTTTCAATTTTTTAGGTGTCTTATATTTAAAAGTATTTGTAACATTAACATCTAAATTCTACAATTATTTCGATTATTTACAGTATATATTCCTTTTACATCAAATTCTAAAAAAAAAATCCTGCTATTGCGTTTAAAAAAATGAAAATGATTTTCACGGCTGAGTATAAAAAATAAAATGTATCAGACATCGGAGAAATAGCTGTAGATTAAGAAAAATAAATAAATAAATTCTCGAACTTGCATTTGAAATTCCCTTCGCCGCAAAAGGGAATTTGCATACTTTCATTCGACCCGTAATTTTGAAACGCCTTATATATACGACATGCAGATATCGAATAGAGGTTAAAGGATTCGATTTACGTTCACCGATTTACGCGTGACGTGACATTACATTTACAACAGTAATCGAATCGGATAGCATAAGTTTAGCGTCCGCGGATTTCCCGGTTTTTCCTTTTTTTAAATCTACGAACATGCAGAATCTCATGAAAATAGACATCGACATTTCGAGAACTGAGATTACTTTCCTACGTTATTTCCCTTGGTTTTGAATTATTAATTACGCCAAGTTTTGCTTCGTAGGAGGCTACACCCTAATCTTTATCGTACTGCTATACAGTAACGCGAATAAACCGTGATTTCAATTAAAATGGTCTAATCGAAATATCAAAATTTAAACACTCTCGTCTTGTGCTTCTCTCGCTGCTCATACACTGTACAATATGTTCAAAAAATCTCGTGCAATTATACAATCAGCCAGCAATTGGGATTTTAACAATTGTTTAAAAAGTTGTAAATCGTTGATAAGAGAACCGAAACTTCGTACACTGGTACAATTTGGAATTTATGTTTCAAATAAAAGTCGAATACACTGTGAAAAATGGCATCGTTCAAAATAGCAATCGCGATAATAAAAACAATTCTGAATGGTCAATAAACTTTGTACAAACTTCGAAATTCATTATTGTGCCCATAATTAAGAAAGTCGTCTAAGTCATATATTTTTTATTTTTTTTGTTAGTAATTTAATTTAAAATAATGTGTTGTGAAATAATTGATAAATTCATTTTTTTCAAATTTTAACTTAGACTACTTTCATAATTATGGGCACATTTCTCTTCCTTGTTCTCGACAATGACGTAAAAAACATTGTTACGCCTTTGTTTATAGAGACTCACGATGCACACAATTCCTTATATAATTCCATTACGACCGGTGTAACCAACAAATTTACCTTTTCCTTCTCTTATCTAAATTTTTACATATAACCCATACATCTGCTTCCAATCTTCGACCGTATTCATTCGTATTTAATAACACAACATAACCAATCCGTAATTCAAATACATAACCTCTCGTATAATTTCCAATCTTTATATCTTACCTCTCATCCTGCGCGTCTCTTCGAATATTTTCTCTTTCCTATTCCTAAATACACGCGGGAGAAATGGTTCCATCGAATCGAGATTGCTCGATCGTTCTCGACTACGCACATTGTTTTCCTGGCAAACACGCAAACCGCCGGTGAAGCGAAACGGTTCGTGAAAGTCACGTTCGTGAAACTCTCTCGATTGCAGCTCGCGATCAACGTTACAAACGACACGAACGTGATCCGTTTTACGCGCGAACTGTCGTCGGAAGCGCGGTCGTAGCGTTCGCGAACGCCTGACCACGTGACCCCGCCGCCATGACGGTCACGTGTCACTGCTGGACCTATCGCATGCTCCGTATCGGGACCGTCCAATCGGATCGCAGATCCGCGCCAGGTATCCTCAATATCGCTTTCGGAATACTTATATGTACTGCTGCGGGTTGCAATGGTATCTGGTCATGCTTTTCAGTACCTTGCGCAGTAATTGTTGCAGACAACGCCGGAATGTAATGCCGCACATCGCGTATAACAGAAAGTTGATGCTGAAGTTGGTGTAGTAAAGAAGCATGAAAAATTGCTGCAAACACCAGAGCAGATCCGGCGTGTTCTTGTGGGCCAGCGTGAAGAAGAATACGCACAACCGAATCACGTAACTGAAAAAATAAAATTTCTTCGCTGGTAAATTGAATCTAGTATCCTCTGTAGGTTAAGGTATTATTGTAATCCCGAAAATGAGATTCGACGTGTGATAAGTCAGCGTTTGTACGCTGGTAAATTAAATCTAGTATCTTTTGCAAATTAACGGGTATATTTGTAATCTGACCAATAAAATTCGACTCCTTTGGGATTCTTTTCAATTTTTTTTTTTTTTTTTTTTAATGAAATTGTTAGATTACGAGAATACACCTTTAAGATTTGTACGTATAAAGTAGAAATAGAATCATCGCGTAAAAGGGAAAGGAAAATGAAGATTTGCTTTTTGGTTTATAAATATCCGTTTAGTTTATTTTCTATTGAGAAATAGTTTAACCATATACGTTTCGTTTATTTTATTACGACGGTTTTGAATACAAAATGTTCCACGAAATATTCTCAAATGTTAATTGTTTTATGTAGAATTTAGAACGTTACAAGTGACGAATTGGAAATTATAATATCTCGAAATGTTAAATATGTTTGCAAATATTTGAAAGGACGGAAGAAACCGAAGTTATATCTAGCAAAATGAATCTCTGTAAATATAAACAAGAAGTTCCTCCCTTTTTCATTACCTAACATATTTTACTCTTTTTATTTTGTATCTTCTTTTTCGACTATTTCATATTTACAGTACGTATTTTTGCTCGTGATCTCGAAAGTTGAAATTATTTCATTTTTCGTTAAATTTTTATCGACAGGGCCGGCGTAACCCTTTGCGGGGCCTGGATATACATTCAAATCCTACATTTAAATTTTACAACGAGGAATTGTAATTCCTTGCAATTTTTTGAATATTAAATAATAATACAATTCAATAATAATATTAAATAATTTTTCGTTTTTTAATAAATAATTCTTATTACTAAATCGTTTGCGAACGAGAAACGAAACATTCGGTGTGTCCTAAACGATTAAAAATAACAAATCGAGGAAAATTCTCCAAAGTAAAAAATATCTACGACATCGATAATAATGCTAAAATTATTTTTCACTGTATTTCATGCAGCTTTCGCTCCGAAAAATTACCTCTTTATTTTCTTTACCTCTTTATTTTTAATTAACTTTTAAAAAATTTCCACTTACGTAATGATATTCGTCCTCAAAGCGGTAATAGATAATTCTTATTTCTTAAATTATTAATAGATATTAATCTCGTTTACCTCGGCAAATTGAGGAGGATAAATACGGTGCTGATTAGAAGCAACATCTTCGTGATGCTCTGCTGGTTCCTCGTGGACACGAGGTTCCTCGAAGATGACCTAATGTCTAGAACAGAAAGAGAAGCTAGTTCTTGGAACACGTGAAACATTTGCAGGAATTTCCGCGATCACGTTATCGAACGTTTGGTTAATCTAACTTTCCGTTTCGGGTTCCTCGTTCAAACATGCAACCGGATTATCGTGCGAATGTGACATAACCTTTAAAATCGTAGCCAATTCCAGCTATCATATGGTTGAAATTAGCTAGCATTGCAGGTATACCCTGGAAAATTTTCTGCATCGACGTGGGCGATGCGCTTGTGCAAACACGTGAGATCAAACTTTTTTCATTTCAATTCCAACCGAAGACTACGGTGCATAAATATGTATGCACGTGAGATTTTTTACCATTTTGCAAATGGTATAGCACATGCATACTCATTAGTTAGTATCTGATTAAGGTTTATAATTAGAAATTTATAATTAGAAATATGGCGCGTGTCGTTTCTAGGTATATTAATATTATTTCTAATATACTTAATTTAGAAATATTTTATTTAATATAATATTAATAAAATATTTAATTTAAATTGGGAAATATCGTTGGAAGGTCACGTTAATATCCTCGAAGAATTATATGATTCTTTTGTTTTATAATATCCGGATAGAAATTCAGATAGTTCAGGAACTTTCTTCTATTTTTATATTATCGGTGTTCTAAACGATGAGGCAATAAATAAAATTAAACTAACAATGGAGGGGCATATGATTTAATGCAAAATTGAATTTTACGATGAATATTCGATATTGAACTTTATTATTAATAATTTACGAGGAAAATGAAGCACGATTTGAAAATGTTACGTAGTCTAGTCGATAATTCATCGGACGAAGTTAGTGGTTTAAAGAAACAAAATTATTCTCGGGAATAGTTTAATGTTGTGTTATAATTCAGTGCACTATAACACGAAATAAAATTCTAAATTAACTATTTTCGTTCCACTCTAATAACACCATCGAAATATATTATTTCAATCACTATAGATTTAATAAACTAACTTCTCAGAGTATTTCTGTAGTACTTGATTCGTTACTTTCATTAATTTCGTTAATTTCGTTAATTTGGAAACGTCAATTTCCATGTCATACCGATTAATACCATTTTCCATACTAAATTAATCTATACATACTAATTTTCATGTTACAATTTAGATTTCTTACCGTAAAAAAGTAGAAAAGGGAGAAAATAATCGGGCAACGACGAACGATAGAAATATCGGAGTAATAAATTAAAGGGCATTAAAAATTCCATCATTTTTATGAAATTTAGACAAATTCTTAATATGCTCCGTTAAATAGAGTGTTATCGTGTATAATAATCGGCAAATGCTCGCTGACCTGACCACGTTGTTTCTACTGGCCTTCTTTGAAGATAGTCCAATTGTGTTAACTAGATGAATTTTAAGATAAAGTTTATTAAATCATAATTATACGCAAAACTGTGACTCAGGTAATGAACTAAAACAACGAGAAAGTAAAGTACTGCCAGTATTTAACCGAAATTTAACACGCTGCAGCGGACACAAAGACCGGCAGGATTTTATTTTATTTAATTCGTTCCTCGTACCAAAAAATTCCCTCGGTTCGAGATTTTTTCAAACAATTTTCCCTTCGTAATTAATCTTTCATGCATTTCGCGTACAAATTCCCACCCCTGTTACTTACAGGGACCAACCTTCCTTGGGTAAAACGACAAATCACCCTAAGTCTGCATAATCACGTGTATATAAAAGGTGTCGGAAAATCCACGGGTATTAATATTGTCAACGAAGAGAAAAATACAGCTAGACAGATTTCGGGATTATTAAAAATGTAGCGCTAAAGAACAATTTACAATTTTTAATTAAAACCTCACGTTTTCTACGTAGGTTTCTTTCTTGCATGAATTTTGGGACACTCGTTATATGGGAACAAAAAAAAGTCTTTGCTGTATCCACTTCTTATTTCTGACTTAATTAAATCATTTATAAAATCCCTTTTCGCGGAATTTCTTTCTGATCCGCTTTCTGTATTTTGAAATATTTTTCTCAAACATTTTCCATCCCGTAATTAGATAATTCTATTTAATGATAACTGTGAGATATGTGTGTATGAGAGAGACGCGTGATAGAATACGAAAGCTAAATGCGTAGTGATAAAAGGGAGAAAAATAAATCCATAATTTTTATAATTTTAAATTATAATATGAATTTATAATAATCTACGATAAATTATACTTTATAATATAAATTGTAATTATAAATTGTAATTAAAAATTATAATTTTAAATTATAAAAATAATGGATTTCCTTTCCCCAACCTAATATTATTTTATATCTTACAAATATAGTTCTGAAGTTAAAGTATAAAAGCGTCATCTTTTAAACTCAAAATAATCGGTATATTTTTCGTAATTTTTGTGATAGATTTCGACTGTTACGGTGTTAGCCGAGTATTAGGGAGTTAATACACTCATCATAATTCACTTTCTCGAAATGATATGATTCAAGCAACACTCGAGTACTTAATTTAATTCTTAGTTTATTAAGGTCACGTGGGGAACTTGCTAGTTAATTCCTTCTGCTAAAATCCGACGGTGGAAACAGATGGCTACATTATTATCAACTAATTTTGATAACCTGATTAAATCGTCGTCCAGCTTGAAGCTATGTATCCAAAATAATTCGATACCTTAAAGTGAAGTTGAAAATACCATGATTGAAATTTGAAAAATAAGTGGATTTAAATTTCTCACTGCCAATTGTTCTTTCTCGCTCTTCGCTTGTCGCGATAAATAAATTAATTACGTGGTCTAATTATTAGGAGATGTTATAGTTGATAAAGAAATTAATATTTGTTAGATATTATAGTTAACGAAGAAATGAAAAACACAAACACGACTGATTTTGATATAATTTAAATTTACATATATCGGAATTTTCCCTTGATATTTTGACATTCTCTATATATATGCGTACCAAGTATTTCAAATTTATTTCTCGAGCATTTATCAATCACTCTCTCCAAAGTGGCTGTTTACTAATTTATTAATGGCAAATGGAAGAGCTACCAGTTGCACCAAAAATAGGATCAAGTACGCAGATCGGTCATGAGCATCACATGATGCATTAAACACAGGAAATCCGTGATACATGACGTTAAGTATTATGTATCAGGTTATCGAGGTACCGAACCGGCTAAAAGCTGTAGCACAAGCTCCACGGATATATCTCTCTACGTATCCGCAGATACAGGGTGTCCCAATTTCTTTTCTCATCAAATTTCATCGGTGTTTCTATAAATACAAATGAGAGAACAGACGTAAACGCGATTCGATTTCAAAATTCGTGATAAGGGTCAATACGATGTTAACCAATTTATTACTCGTTCCTTTCTGTTTTAATTTAAATAATTTCTGTTTACCACGCTTTCTTTTTAAAGTGGTTTTGGATTAACCAGAGTACCATGGTTACTATCACGTGTATTAATCCTTGACACTTCTACTTTTAAGCGAGAATAAAATTTAATTCTCGTCGTATTTTGACTCGCAAATTTCTAAGTGTCAGACTTTAAATGCTACAATGACGGGTAAATAGTAATATCAAAGTCGAAGTAATATAATTTAGATTACCATATTTATATTATTATTATCAGTGGTGATCGGGCACACTTGCAGCCATAAGGAAATATTATTTTATTCGCTGTAACCGCGAGTTCGTTGTTATTTTACCCTCCGTTATATTCATTTTCAATAAATTTCAAATAACCTCTATTTACACAGGGTATTACTGGATATAGATGGTGATTTAACGCGTAAAAATAAGTCGAGAAAAAGAAAATAACGTTTCTCCCTTATGAACGTTCGTTTACGAGAAAATTGAGTTTGGAAATTGGTAGAAACCCACGCGTAGCACGTTCATTTTCATTTACACCTTTGTCGTTTCGCCATCGTCGTGCGAAAGTTAATATTTTAACACGACAGAGCAGCTAATTTTTCACGGAACGCACGATTATTCCCAAACGAAGGATATAAACGTTGGATAGGACGAGGGATAATAAATTGGCCAGCCAGATCACCAGATCTTAATCCATTAGGCTTCTACTCGTGAGGCCGTGTTAAAGAAACAGCGTGTGCTGTGACTCTAAGGAAAGTCTTTCACAGCTAGAGGGAAGAATAACAAATGTTCTCGATCGAGTATAGCG